>NC_073693.1:39724657-39774657 GCF_029784155.1 Uranotaenia lowii
TCATCGGGACCAAAAAATTTTAAAATTAATGTAATTCACTTTTCTTTTGAATAGCTGATGATGTTTAAAAATTTACTATCAACTATGATTCATCTGATTGCATTTAGTGATAATTCTAGTAGAAAAAAAAATTAAAATATTTAATTATTTTTTTCTATTTCAATAACAAATTAGCGGATCACAAATTCCTGATTTCTGGATATATGAAGTGTGTCACGGATTAAAGGCTTATAAAGTACAAAAAAATGTATTTGTACGAGATAATTGGGTTAATATTGAAGCGCCTATCGTAAATTTACTGTAAACCAACTCAGAGTGACCGCAAGTCCCATTCCAATATCCAATTGATTAGGCAAAGACGTACAAAACACGTGGTGATTGGAATTTAGTGGAAAATACCTTTCACGAATTATTATAAATTAATCTTGATGAAAAAACGTTGTTTGGAGAGATTTAGTAGAAGTTGCCAAGACCAGGTCGATCTTTAGCCATAAAATCTCTTAACCTACTGTACCAGAGTATATTTCTCATCAAAACAACAAAAAATATATTTATACAATAACTAATTGACTCTTGTAGCAATGAATATTTATGGTTTCTTACCCATATCAATAAGATCAAAAAACCTGGATGTGAAAATTTGTTGGTGGCAAAGGGGTATAAGTGAATTTATTTGGTGGCAAAGGGGTATAAGTGCATGTGTTTGGAGCCAAAGGGGTATAAGTACCAAATTTAAAAAATATGTATCGCCTCAACAAACGTCAAATAAACGTTGTTTTTTGGGAAAATGTTGTAAAATGCTTTGTTTTTATTTAGAAAAATCATTCACATGAAAAAAATTCATAAAAAATATCTATGAAATTTACTGGAACACAACGAAGTTCAAATGCTTTTTTCTCGAAATCAGGTTTTATTCACTTATACCCCTTTGGCTCTAAGGGCCTCATATGTTATTATTTTGGTTTTGTATAAATAACAACAATATATTAAACAATTGTTTGTTATTGCTCATTCAAAAAGAAGAGGCTTACGATTTTCTGCAAACTTGTTCTGTTCAGCTACTTGATGCAGCTTGGAATTTATTTCAATGTACGTTAAGGCTACAAAAAATCCTTTTTTTATCATACAAATTATTATTTTAAACTTTGATTTTCACAGAAATCTGTAAGTCATATAGCCACCATAATTTTTATGCAGTTCGAAACCGTTTGATACTTTTTTTGGTGCGATTTAAGTCAGTCTATGGATCATCTTAACGTCATTCTGTAGAAGAGAATAAGCATATTTATTTTATTTTCTGCATTCCTTCATATATATTTTTTTAAATTCGTTGTCTTTCATAGATTCTAAAAGCATGAATTTTTTTTTAAATTAGAACGATACTTGATCCTGCACATTAATAAGAAGCAATTGTGTTTTGTTTTTTTTTCTATTTGGAGGAGACTTCATCCTTTATTCAAGGATACTTGACCTTTCGTTGAGAGACGCTAAAATTTTGTTACAAGTTGAAAGATAAAAAGTAGAGTGAGGTTTTTTGGCATTATTACTTTTTATTTATCAGTTTTAAAGTCTTAGATATGGAGAATTCTAAAAGTTTTTCTACAACCCTATAGCGATAGCATACTTTCAGACAAACATTTATATTTTCTAGAATCAATATGTTAAGTCCTTTGAACCAGGCAATCTTTGGATAGACAATGGTGTTTGAACAAATCTAAGTTTTACCGTGCTATATTATGATCAGAATTCATTCAGTCTTTATCGAGAAATCTTCGATAGAAACACAAACACCTTGTCATGGTTTCGAGTTTAATTTCCCACAGAAAAAAGCAAGCAAATATTGAAATATAATCGATAAACCACTGCACAAACCAGCTTACCGATCCCAAAAAAGACAACATCCTAATTATCTCATACCGAATATGACGGAAGCACAAACTTGCTCATTTTTTATCCTCTGTTCTGTCTGATTCATGCCAAAGTTAGCACACTGAAAGCAAACATTCGACAAACGGCTGCTAGCTAGCTCTCGAGCTGGTGTGTTTACACTACCCCAGTAAATTTTCGATAAGTCAGCAAGATTAAGATCAAATGAATGGAGCTGACTTGCCAAACCGTAAAAACTCAAAGTTTTCGCCATCACCGTCGTCGACATCGTCTTTGGTTTATTTGCCTTCTCTTTGAATTCTGAGTAGGAGTAAATGCAAATCCCGTTCGTCCCGTCTCGACTACTACTCAGAGGTGAGCTGTTAGTATGTTTCTGAGTCTATGCGTGGACTCGGACGGCAGATTGAGAAAGGCAAAAGCCCACCCCCGCAATCAAGCTAGTTATGAGAGAGGTGTTCTTTTTCTTTTTTAAATTTATTTGCTCTTCGATAATCCCCACGGAGTCGGGTAATCAGCTCTATGGGATGCCCATAAGTCTTCATGTAAATAATTTGAATAGTTTCAAATCTTGTGCGTTTTCGATTGGGTTAACATTTTTTATTTACGAACAATCAGGGATCGCTTTCCGAGGAGTGTGTTTTATTGATTCGCTTATTAGTTGACGGCTATATTTGTCCAGAACCACTTTTCGATAGGCTTCCGTAAGTAGGTCTTAATGGGTTTCTGATGAAGATCATTACAGGAATGTCTGATTTGGAGAATGTTCGTATCATTATGTTAAAATCAATCGAACTTCTTTTGGGAGAACTCATTAAGAAAAAAATCCGATTATATTTTATCACAGACCATTATATTTTACTACCTTTTAATTTAAAAAGTTAGAAAAAACATCTTATTTGAGAGTCGAAATCTGCAACCAAATTTGTAGTTCAAATTTAGAATCAATTAACTTAATTCTGATTTATATGATGATAATTGATTCTAAATTTCTAAATTCTAAATACAGAAATATTTGTCTAAACTGGAAAAACTGGAAAAAAAATGTTCAACGATTCTAACGCGATTTCACAAGTCTAAAAAATTCACCTTTTTCCGTGGAGCCAGCGATTCAAGAGCTGATTTTGATTGATTTGGGGAGGAATTATGCAGTTAATGTTTTTTTTTTCTATCAGTTCTAGTTGTTTGGAATTCAAGGAATAACTTCTAAACATAAATAAATATCCCTTTATTTTTTTACACTCCTTCACAACAACAATTCAATATAACTAACATAAAGGTTTAAAAAATCAATGATCAATTTTCTCCAAGACTATGAGTAAGTTTGACTACTTATTAAAACATTAAAGAAGTTTTTTCTTTCGATAATATATGAAAATTTCAAGGAAATTGCCATTTTATAGTACTTTTAAACGCCATAGTACCGAACCGAGAGGAGATAGACAAAATCTGACGAAATATTCGAATTCATGGAGCCAAATAACTATTTGAAATAAAGGCATCAAAATTGCCTTTCTTCTGTATATTTGTATTTGTATTTGGAATGCACACTAGACTGAGTCGATTTTGGGTCATTTTTGAATTTCTCAAACCCTGGGATCTTAAAAGCTTCGTCTTAATCCAAAACTCATCCATTATTTTTTGCAGAATTTTTAAGAAACGTTTACATGAGTAAATTTGAGCTTTTAGGTTTGTATGGGAAAATTGAATATTTTGTACTGGAAAATCAACTTCATTTTGGTTTCTTCTGTAGAACCGAGCCAGCTGACAGTTTTTATGCCAATTTATGAAATTCCTAAAGGAATTTTTTCGCTGAACAACTTTGTCAAAATCCGTAACTTCGTATCTAATTAGGTAAAAAAGGTATTAGCTGTTTAACAGAGGTATGTCTTTTCGCATTGATAAACAATAAATTCAATTGACATCACTGCAGGAGACTCGCGAAATATTGCATGAAAAGTAGCCATGCTAGGCACCCTGCAGGGATGTCAATTGAATTTATTGTTTATCAATGTGAAAAGACATACCTTTGTTAAACAGCTAATAACTTTTTTACCTAATTAGATACGAAGTTACGGACTTTGACAAAGTTGTTCAGCGAAAAAAATCCTTTTCAAATTACTGACAATAAACAAAGTAAGATTAAAATTGAGATATTCGAGAAAGATTTCTAAATTCAGGTAGTATATTTAGGTACTACTGCAGCTTAGTATTCTTCGTGAAAAAGAAAACATTGAATAGAGAAATCTTCATCTGAATCAAACATTCATATTTGAAATTATTGTTAAAAAGAACATTCAAAAAAAGGACAAAAAACACGAAAAATGAACTGAATATTAAATTTAGATTCAGAAGTCTGGATTCCGATTGATCAAGGTAAGGGATGAATGATTTCATCAACAATTCCGAGCTCAGAATATTTCATAAGATAAGAATTCAGAGACATACGATTTTAATTCCAGATAAAATATTATAAACCTAAGCTGAGGTCCTGACTTCGGATATGAAAATTCTGTTAAAAGTTTCAAATCAAAACTTTCATCAGGTTTCGGAACCTTGGACAGCAGATTGGAATACAAAAGTCAAAATTCAATTGAGGAATTTTATGACACGAATGCCAAAACGTTGGTAAAGTGTCACAAATAAACAAAAAAAAATTGAGAAATTTAGATTTCCAGGTCGAATTCAGTTTAGAATCAGAGATTAAAAATCAGGATTCTGAACAAAATTCAGAATCAACATTTTAACCCTCACATTAGCAGACTTTTTATGGTTAGAAGTTTTGCTCTACAATTTAAATTTAATGCATTATTGTAAAACATTTCAAAGTATTTTAATGTCTTAAATATTCTAGAAGCAACTATGAAATTCATGAAAATAGTTAAAAATTTATTATTTAAGTGAAACCATAGAATCATTTTTTTTTTGCTTAAATCTCTTAATTAGAGGTTGATAAATATATTTCCACCGTATTTTTTCAAATCATTCAGAATTTAGATTCATCAGGTGCAGAACTCAGATTTAGTATAAGAATTCAAGGTCAGATTATAATAATAAAAATTCACGATCGAAATAAAAATCCAGCTTTTGCATGTAAAATCACTATTCAGGTTAGAATAGAACTAAAATTGAAACACAGAAAATTAATGATAAAAATACAATTTTCAATATGACTGAACAATACCTAAAGTGCAAATTCATGTTGTTTGTTTGATGGACCGCAGGAAAATCCATCATAATTTCGTGTTCTTTCGAGAATTTTCTTTCTGTCATCTAAATGTAAATTTCATGTAAGATTTAAATACTTTATCTGAGACTATTTGTTGACTGCTATTTGCTTCCGAAAAATTCTCAGCAGGTATATTCATGCTAACCAACTTTGAAACAAAATTATCCTATTTCCTTTTATGAAAATAGCAACACAGCCGAATGGTTCATGTCGAATCTCGCAAACCGACCATATACATTTTGTAGATTGGCCCCAAAATCTGACCTGTGTTTCAGCTCAATCCGATTTGACTTGGGAATGCCTCAACTCGCTTAAAGTTTCTTTACCCTAAAAAAATACCAAACGGAAGTCCAAAGAAAATGGAAGAATCGAAATTTTAATTTTTATGCCAAATGACTTAAAAATGCATGGAACGTCGAAATCTAGTGTTATGTTGAAAAAAATTGTTTTGGCAACAAAAAAAATTTCTAAATTTAAAAAACCACCTAATGGGGGACCAAAGATAATTAGGAAAATCGAAATTTGAATTTTAAGTGCCAAACGACTTAAAAATGCATGAAACCAAAGGAAATCGTAAAAATCGAAATTTTAATTTTCATGGCAAATTTGAGTCATTGCATTAAACGTCGAGATCTGGTAATATCTAAAAAAAATTTTTTTTTTGTCAAAAATCGACTTTTTAGGATTTAGTGAGTTTATTTGAGAAAAAAAAATTTCAAGATAATACCAGATCTCGACATTTAATGCAATAAATAGCTCAAATCTATATATATAAAAATGAATGTTTGTCTGTCTGTCTGTTCCCTATAGACTCGGAAACTACTGAACCGATCATCGTCAAAACTGGCATCTGAGGGTTTTTGAGGCCGGGGATGGTTTCTGTAATAGTCTAAACTCCATCCGACTTAAGGAAGGAGAGGCTTCCATACAAAATTTGTTGTTTTTCGAAACAAATTAAAGTCATGACATCCATTTTCTTGAGATTTTTTTTTTCCTTTGGGCGGTTTGTTTTTCGTCTCTATGGTCGAGGCGTCGCGAGCCAACGTCTCAAAAGGAAAGTAACCCAGGCAGCATACTGATCAGTAGTAATATTTTGGCGCGTATTTCTCAAACAAGCATATTTTCTTTGAGGGGTTTGTTTTTCGTCTCCATGGGCGAGCAAACGTCGTCGCAAGAGGATAGTAACCAAAGCACACTGTTCATTGATTGCTGGAAAATTTAACAATAAGGCGCCTGTTTCTCAAACACGTGGGGCGATATGCAACCTAGATGTGCTTTTTTCTTGCTTATTTGATTTGTACACAGCACGTGGTAATAAAGGACGCCACGATGTGACACGGATTGGTATTTTATCAATCGAATGAAAACCAATTGAAAGATTTGCAAAAATGCTTCCATATTTAGTTCGTGTTAATGTAGGTAGCATTCGACTTTTCATTCAAGGAACATAAGAACATGTTCAAACGTTCAACTTTTTCTGTTATAAAAATTATGTTTTCTTCTAGAAATTGTTACTTCGGCCCAAATACACAACTGAAACGAATTTAGAAATGAAAATGGGAGCTTTTTATTTTAAATAATTCTGAAAAAAAAACCAACGTACTTTTTGCTTACATACCAATTCAAGTACGTACTTAACATGAAAAGTGTTTTTTTGTTACATGGCTGCATAAAAGAGACTTTTGATCCGCTTCGTTTTTGAAAAGCGAGACTTTAGAACTGATATTCAACTGGACGCAAAATTTTTAAGAGAAATTTTTAGTTTACCCTTAAAGTGTTAAAAACAATATTCCCTTCTATCAACTTACACGGTGGGGCAAGGGCAAACGTCGAACTTTTGAGAAATTCATCTTCAAAATGATTCAATATGTTGGAAAGACCAGAAGGGGTATTCCGAATGTTGAAACTGCAGCGGATATTGAAAATTCTTCAATGTCTTTGTAAATGAAGGTCATTATTCCCTTTGAACAGCATTCGATTTTAAAGCCATTACTCTGACGCATCTGTAAATAAGCATTGACACTTGCCCCGATATACGGGACAAATATAAACTTAGAAATTTGTTTTTGCCTACATTTTTGAATATTTGACTTTTAAAGAGAAAATAAAAAAAAACGCTGAGAGCTTATTTAGTGATGCAACTGATATTTTTTTAAATATTTATATGTTTACCGTAGTAAATTTATTAAAAAAAAAAAAATTGGCACTGTATTTGATACATAACTAATTTAATATTTTTTTCATTACGATGATAAGTGCTGTTTGAGTATCGAGCCGGTTAAATTTGCCTACCTTCTTCAAGCAGTGGGGGACAAAATTGAAAAAGATGGGAGAGCCATGTAAGCCATGTAAATTCAAGATAAAGAGCTTTTCAAAGAAAGGACCATATTTAAAAAGGTTTTTTTGGGTACAGAGTACAAATTTCAGATCTTGCAAAAAGGAGCTTAGAGATCAAGTTTCAGTAAATATTATATACCATCTTTGAATTGCAATTCAGAACTGCAGCTGCAACTCTCATTTCAAAGTTGTTGGTTCTGCAGTATGATGAGGTTTGATTTAAAAAAAATGCTCTCTAAAATCTAAAATTACAATTACATTAAAATTACATTTATTTCCGGAAGGTGTAGCAAAGCACAACGGGTCAGCTAGTTTGGCATAAAAATTAAAATTTAGATTTTTCCCATTCCCTTGAGTGATTTTTGAAGGTAGAAAAAAAAAACGAAACATTGAGCGTTTTAACACACCCCTAAATGAAGTCCGATTGATCTTAAATTTTGCACAGGTTAGTTTTTTGGGCCAATCTACAAAATGTGCATATATGGTCGATTTTTAAAATTCGATCATAAAATTTTTCCCATACATCCTTTAACACTCTTTTTAAGGTATTTAATCTAAAAGTTAAGGCTTAAATGTTTGTTTATATCGTCTGAAAACTCTCATCATTTTGAAAGATATTTTCAGTGTAAACTGATCTACCGGAAATTAGTAAATTGTTCGATTTTTTTTTTATTAGAGCTGACTTTTAAGTTTTATATGTGAGGATTGATTTCCGAACTTGAAGAAGACAAAAGAACAAAGTTGCCACTTCTTATGATTGTTGAACTGATTTTCTTAAACCTTGGAAATCTTTTAAAAATTTTAAAGAAGTTCTTAAGAAAATAAATTGTAAAAAAAATTTTATTCAGATCACAACATACGGTATTCTTAAAAATAAAAAACGAAACGAGGATTTTTTGTGTGTTATGCGGCATTGAGAACTCAATTTTTTGCACATAGGTAAAATCTGAAGTCTGAATTTGAATCTAAAGTGAAAAAAAATTTCCTCATCCGTCCAAGAATTTTTATCCGTTAGAGTTGTAAGAGTATTGATTTGACACTCCTGACTCCGGATTAAAATCTTTATCTATATCTCTCATGTATTTCTCAACAGATTTGTACAAAAGATTTATTTTTGAAAACCTTGTAACTCAACTAAGATTTTCAGACAATATCTATCATGTTAATTATATGTTTGTAACGCCTATAGAACTGGTATTAGAACGCCTTTCTTATGTTGTCAATATAACATTGTTGAAAAGAATCTAGAATTGATACACTCAAAATCCAGATGCAAGTTAGATTTAGATGCTAAAATAATCTTAGCAAGTAAAATTTTCCGACTTTTTTTTCTTAGACTTTAAATAACGTAAAAATACATGTCTGTACCTCAATGTTTTTTAAGAATAATATTTGATTTACGTTACAAGTTTTCCAAAACTTGAAATTTGTACAAATACTTTAAATTAAGCTTGTCAGATTGGCCAGTTTTATTCGAAAAAAAAAACAAACAAATTGTGTTGTATAAATTTTATATTTATACGTCCAAAACAAAATATTTTTAACAAGTTTTATAAAAAAAATCATGATAGGTTTTTTGGAAGCTTAAAATAGGGGAGATAAGGCCATAATGCCCACCTCAAGGAAGACGCCTATTTTACTATAGAAAAAAGCTATAATTTGTAACTCACACCATTGTTTCTTGTTCAGACACTAAAAAAGTCTATTTCCTAACTAGCTGATGCTTGAAAAAGTAAATAAAAACGTTTAAAATGCATTTTTTGCCGAAAGATGAAAATCAGTCATTATAGTGGCATAATGAGAACCCCCACTGGGGCAGTATAAGCAACATTAATCGGGGCACGATGAGCGTTTTCTGCCGTGGAATCTAGCAGTGAATTTCACTCTATGAAGGCAACTGAATAATAGAGCTACAGCTTGACTTGTTTCATCTGACGATTTGGCCTATTGGTAAGGTGTCGGAGAGGTAATCAGTAGATTCGAGTTCGATTCATGTTCGAGGTGATTTTTTTTTTCATTTACCATTCATGAGCGATGGATTTTACACTAAACGGTGAGGCGTAGATCCATCAATCAATGCAATACTAAAAAAATGTGTGACTGTTTGTAGAATACAAACAATTCACACATACTAATATATTATGTTTTTGGTGCTTTGCATCACCCGCTAAGATGCTACTAGTCATATAATGCAACAATCAAAATAATCGATCAGAATAGTAAATGAAAAACAAATCTCCTCGAACAGGAATCGAACTCGAGAATCTGATTATCTCTCCGACATCTTACCAATAGGCCAAATCGTCAGATGTAAACTAAGCAAGCTGTAGCTCTATCATTCAGTTGACCACATCGAATTGAATTCGCTACTAGATGCTATGGCAGAAAATGCTCATCGTGCCCCGAATAATTGTGCTCTGTTCGCCCCGAGTCAACAAATTTAGGTAAGAACGCAAGTTGAAAGTTTATTTAAGTGGAAAATCCAAAAAATAATCATGGTGAAAATTCAGGAATAATGTGTTTTTCATGTTGCAGTGCGTACATTGTAGATCAAGATGATTCAAAGATCATAAAAGCTTGTTTCCTGGTGCTTGAAAATTATAATATTTTCGTCACTTAAGAACCTAAATGTTTTTGTTTAAATATTTCTGTAAAGATGATAAGGAGGGAGATTTCATTTTTGGTAAAAAATTAATTCTATAGGAAGTACGAAACTATTCCTCATGAAAATTTATTTAAGAAAATGCGTACTTTTGTAGAAAAGATACTATGCCCCGGGTGCTCGTTATGCCCTTATCTCCCCTACATTTTGAAATCTGCTGATCAGTTTTGATGAAAAAAAATTTTTTTTTCCTTGGTCAACCCGGATATGTGCTTAAAAATTCTGGCAACCTTAATATAAATACAGTGATTTACAGCAAGGAGTGTCAAATTGACACTCTAGAATTCATTACGGTGATTTTTTTATTTGGGATTTATATAGCGTCCATTAAAAAAATAATGCGAAATTTAAAATTTTTTTTATTCATTTTGGGGCTTCAGATAAAGCTCAGTTGGCGGCAAGTCAGTTGCATCCTGAGCCAATGTTCGCGAGTTCAAAAGACCAAGAGTAAACATTGAACACAGTTGCCTCGGATAAGTATTTCAATAACTGTAAACTTTAAAAATAATGCTTTAAAATTAAACACAAAATAACTTTTATAATAGTTTGTGACCGTAGAATGTAGATTCTAGATGAGATAACTGACAGCTAAAAAGCCAGTACAATGGTATGGTTCACAAAATTGACGACATTGCTTTGGAAGTTTGGTGAATTTAAATTCTTCGGTAATATTCATGAACTTCATGAAGCGCTGCGAACCCCCAAAACCACATAAATTTGTAATCTTCACACATACAGGCCTCAATGAGACAAGAAACCAACGGCTGATACTTTTAGAACCTCAAGAGTGAACCCACTCTTCTGTAAGTCCGATTGCGTTTGTGTCTTTCTCTTTCCTTGGCTTTGGAAGAAACGCCAAATGTGACCATAAAGTTACAATAAAACCCATCACACACGTCACACCATCACTAGAAAAGTATATCGTCAAATTGAATTTTCTTTCGGTACGTGCGGGTACCACACACCATAAGATGGTACTGACTGGGACCAGGAATATTTGTGAGAGAGCGTTTGGCGCGTGAAAATTCCACTTCATTTCCGCATTAAAATTTCACGCCAGCAGGCAACATTCCCAACACACAACACTGCCTGACTGCACGACTGACGACGGGGATTTTCACATTTTCTTCGACTCCAAAAGCAAAGTGAGAGTGCACAACTATTACGGAGGAAAAACCGGGTCGTGGAAATTGAAAAACTCTTTACGTTGTGTATTTTCTTTTGCTCGGTTCACTTTTGCCTTTTTCACAAGGGCTGGAGTTGTTGTTCGTTCTGATCTGGATTGAAATTGAGGGACATTTGCCTGGATCTACACAAGTAGAGCAACGCGTCTCACGTATTTTCTTACTCTGAAATTTCCCCTAGGGGCACTTCCCAAAAGCAACCCAAACGGAAATACGAGGGAAGCTCAATTCACACACAATTTTCCATCGGAACACATTAACTTTTCATCACCACACGAAATGCGGAAAGAAAGTTTTGGCGGATGAAGTCTTTATATGTAGGATATTTTCCGAAAATTTACAAATCACTGCCATTTTGAATGGTTTCAAGCGGCCATTTCTGCGCTTGGCGATTGTCGCGTCGCGCGTATTGGTACGGAATTTAAATTTCCCCGCCACTCGCGTTCTTCAATCAATGTAACAATATTGATAATTGCTGGCTCCGGGTAGAGAATAATTTTTGCAGCTCAATTAAATTGCAACAATTCCGATTTCCATTGTCGATTTATTCTTGAACAAGCTTCTGATCGTTGCGAATGGTTCAGAGGAATTTCCACTTCACTCCCGGCCGGCCGGACGACGGACGAAGATCACAGAAATCCCAACCCGGAGACGGAACACGACGACGACGACGGCGGCTTGCGGCAAAAAGACAGGAAGAAGGGGAAGATCGACAGACGAACTAAGATCGTTCCAAGAACCACGTCCAATCGTGATCGCGGTCGGTACGCGAAAACTTGCGGCTCAAACAGCCGGTGTACTGACTGAGCTGCGAAGATCCCGATCGGGAGCGAGTTCATCGACGGAAAGCGAAAACAAATTTGTGATTCGAATGTTTTTTTTTTGTCTGTTCTCTCTGTTTTGACGATCCCGCCTGCCGAGTCGAGACACTAGTCTCGGTACTGACTTAGTGGAACTCACGAATGTCGCGTCGCCCCGTTCTAGCGATCGTGATTGTCAGACGTCTACGAGCAGATTAGTAGCGTGTCTGCTAAATCGGCGACGCGTAGGGAGAAGGGGGAAGCTGGCTGGCTGTCTGTAAGTAGAACGATACTCGACCGAGCACATATGAATGGATGAATGAATGAAGAAATGGTTCTCCCCTACAAAACGGAGTCACTTG
Organism: Uranotaenia lowii; assembly: GCF_029784155.1. Lineage (NCBI taxonomy): Eukaryota > Metazoa > Arthropoda > Insecta > Diptera > Culicidae > Uranotaenia > Uranotaenia lowii. The sequence goes on from NC_073693.1 coordinate 39,737,116, forward strand.
TAAATCTCCGAGTCCAAGCAAAGTGATCTCGAAACACGAGAGCGCATACTCAGAGCTCAAAAAGACGTGAATTCATTCACGTTCTCGGGAGCCGATCGTCTTTCGGGATGTTGCCAGATGATTATATTAGAAACAAACTAAAATGAAAATGAAAGCTCTTGACAACTTATTGATTTCAACATTTGCATCAAAATTGAAAAAAGAAAAATGTAAATTGACACCAAAAGAAAAATTCTGTTGCATGGCGACTGTTGTAAAACAAATGATTTTTCAAGATTCAACGAGTCCAAACTTCTATTTTTTGGATTTTTTGGATCCATGCTGATACTTCCAAGAACCATTTCTGTAGAGAAAAATATGCGAAAAACTCACGATGTCGTATTGCTTAGGACACCAATTCATTAGGTTAATAAATTGATTCAATTAAGCTACAAACTGCCACCGTATCCACTAATCCACTAAGTTATGTTCCAATTTTATTATTGTTTTTGGTTGACATTTTTCGGTGTAACTTCCAAGCTATTTTTTTACGTTTCGATTTACTAATTTGTTTCGGCCATCTCCAGGAAGTGTATTTTGGAAAATCAAAGTATAAAATACACAAAATTAGAATGCAAGTTTGACACAATTTTTTTGTGAAAATTTAAAAAGTACAAGCATTGCTGGGTCAAGTGTATCGATGTAGAAGAGGATCTCTTTTTAGGAAATAAAATACTTACAAAAAAGGTTGGAATTACGTACCTGTAAAAGAAAGATAAGAAGAATTAGTCAAACAATAATGCATAATTTGTTTTGTTTATGAATACTACAATGAACGAAAAAATGTTGATTGTTGATGTATTTTTCATTGGTGTAAACTTGACCAGAAATAGGATTATTTAATCCACTGTTGATTTGTAACCTGTGAAACCTTCAACAACTTAACAGGATTCGTTACAGATTCACGATTTAATTCAACATTCTCTAAATTGTCTCAACCATTCACCCACGAGTTTCAGTCTGATGAAACAGAACCTCATAAAAAGATCTGAAATGGTATCAACCCTTAAAAGCCTCAATCCCTACTATTTTCTCCTATCCGTAATTTCCATCCATTATCAAATTTACTTGAACCACAGTTCAATCCGCGAAAGTCTCAACTCAATGTAAATTTTCCATCAGTAGAAGCCTCAATATGCGGTCTAAGATTCTCTGAATCAGAAGTATTTATACGTTGGCAACTATCTTTTTTAAAGTTCATTTTTAAAATGTTTTTAAAAACAGAAATCTCAACCCGACATTGATGGTTAAATTAATTTGGTAAAACCGTTGATTATTCAAAAAAAAACATCCTTCAAATTTCTGTGAGTGAGAGGTAGAGAAGTATGCAAACACGGTCGAAAATGTACACAAAGTCAAATCAAGGGTTGGCGTGAAGCACATGATCGACAAATACGGTTATGGTCATCAGGGTAGTCAAGACTCATACCAGAATTTTTAATTTTTACTAAGATAAAACTTAAGTGTAGGTTGCATAAATGTCCCGCATTTTTTTCTTCGATAAGCTAAAAATGTTGTTGACGTGGGAGTGTGGGAAAAATCAATCAATAACATAGCTGAAAAAATGTGCGCCGGTCGATGGGAGGTACCAAGAATAAAGTTATTCTTACAAAAAACGATAAATATGTTTTTCAAATTTTTTCATGAATTATCATAATATTACCTTTATTTTCTCCATAGATCAAACGAATGTTTTTCAGATACACGCATTCATCACTGTCCCATTTATAAATGAACTGAACGAAGCTTTATCCCATGGAGATTTTTTTCTCTTGTTGAAATAAATATAAAAGAGAAGAAAGTGAGAGAGGGCAGAAGAAGTGAGAGCAAAACTCAGTCAATGTCATCGAGAAAAGCAGAAAAAACGAGAAAAAGATTTAAAAATCGAAGTATAGAAAAATTCTTAGTTAAAGAAAATTAGAATAAAAGCGAATAGAATAAAGAAAACAGAATTAAAGAGCGAGAATGATACAGATTATTAGAGGTTATAAAACTAAAAATATTTCCGTGCTGCCGAGGAAGTTATGAAAAGAAGAGTAGAGAACGATTATTTAATATTTTTGTAAAATTAAATTAAAAAAGCTTGGCTTGACTACTAGACTGAATCGGTTTGGGGTCATTTTTGCATGAATTTCTCAAACCCTGGTACCTTAAAAGCTTCGTTTTGGTTCAAAACTCCTCCATGATTTTTTGCAGAATTTCGAGTAACGTTTACATGAGTAAAACTGAACTTTTAGGTTCGTATGGGAAAATGGAATATTTTGTATTGAAAAATCAATATATTTTTTTTCTGTGGAACCGAGCCTGCTTATGCTTTTTGTGCCAATTTGTAAATATTCTAAAGGAAATTTTCCGCTGAACAACTTTGTCCTAGACCGTAACTTCGTATCTTATTAGATAAGAAAAAATATTAGGTGCTAATAATAAGCCAGAAGAGACAAACACAGTGTTTAAGAGAGAAAGCAATTAGTAAGAAAGATAAAATAAAATTAAAAGGAATAGTGAAAAACAAGCGAGGTTCCGGAAATTGAAAAAAAAATCTTTCACAATCGCGAAAAAATATCTAGAAAGTGAGAGATTGACACCGCTAAAAAGAATGGCAGAGCGAGAGTGATACAGATTATGAGAGGTGTTAATATTAAAGATATTGCCGTGATGCCGAGAAATTATGCAGAGTACTCAAGAGAGAGAAATTCCATCTTTCTGAACGAATATATCTCGCGTGAGCTTTCATTCCGTCGTATGAAACAAAATGTAAACAAACAGTTTTATTACGAACAAATACAAAAACTAACATAAACTAGTTGCAACTTCTTTCCATTTAGAATATTTGTAGCCTGGAAAACATATTCTATCTGTGAAATACAAATTTTTAAGATGTTTTGATAGCTTTTTCAGCAGTTTTCTGTAAATTCATAAGATGTAAAAATCAATTTTTCATCACTATACCATGTCAAACAAGAAACTATATATACTTTGCGATTGTAAACTTCATAATTTGAAAGAAGTTAAAAAAACCTTAAGTAGAACTTCAAGACATATATCAAAATCGAGATGATGATAACAGATTTCAGAACATTGATGTAGGATTAAAACAAATTCTTTTTATTTTCGGAATATACACGGAATTTACACACATTTTGAGATTTATTCTCATCGGGAATTCAATTTCACTTAAACAATGATACCATTCGATAGATCTTTCCAAATTCCATTAATTTTACCATAACACAACTCATCAGCTGAGTAAATAAAAAAATACACATTTTTGGGGTGGAAATACCTATAAGCGCGCTTCATGTTTCATTAAGAAAACATCGAAATTAATGATTGAAAAATCAAACAATATTAATAATGACTGATTGGAGTACCTGTTACCAAAATAGTGTCAAATACTTGGTGTGGCATTGAGTCAATTAGATTATAAAAGGTTTCTGAGTCACTTCCATCTGTACCGTTGAGCCGTCAACACGTACGCCGGAGCATCGTATCGTTGCTGTGTACCTGCAGGAACATTTTACATTATTTATTTTTTCCTTACCTGTATTTCAATCAGCACTTTTCAGTGCTAAAATTATTTTCATTCTCTTTTATTCATATTTTCTCTTTTCTTTCCAGCATGGGGAAGTCTTCGGCCGGCTCAAGGGCCGGAAGAAAACGGATTGCTGAACCTAATCCAGGGCCATCTGCCAAAAAAGTTGAAATTTCCAATTCATTCGATGTCCTTCATAACATCGGTGATGAGGAAATATTCATATTTAATTCTGATAAGAGTACTAAGAAACCTTCTTCTTCTTCTTATACTCTTAAAAACGAAAAGATTCCACCAATAACGGTCACGATTCCTGACTTCAATGCCTTTCGAAAAGAAATCGTCACTTCCGTCAAGGATGTGAAGATTTCTTTTCAGATCGGTCGAAGGGGAACTGCTCGTATATTGGCGGAATCTTTTAATGATTTTCAAAAAATTTTAAATTATTTGAATAATAAAAAACACCAATTTTTTACGTACGACACTAGAGGTGATCGTCCTTTTAAAGTTGTACTTCGTGGTCTCACCGGCGATCAGACACCGGATGAGATCATAAATGAATTAAATTCTTTGTTAGGTTTTTCTCCAATTCAAGTAATTCAAATGAGGAAAAGAACCAACACGAATAATACCAGTAGTGTTGGTTTTGCTCCTGAACTTTATTTGATCCATTTTAAAAAGGACCAGGTTAATAATTTGAAAATTTTGGAAAAGGCTCGTCTTATGTTTCATTGTCTAGTAAAATTTGAACCTTTTCGTAAATCCCATACCAATTTTTTACAAAATATTACGCAATGTCGTCGTTGTCAAGCTTTTTGTCATGGCACTAAAAATTGTAGAATGAATGCCAGATGCATGTTTTGCGGCTCATTCGATCATGAAAAATCTAAATGCCTTTTTGGTGGTGATAAGCCAAAAACAGAATTTTTTAAGTGTGCGAATTGCGCAGGTAATCATTCCTCGAATTCTCTAGATTGTCTCGTTAGGGCAAAAATTGTTGCTTCTAGGAAAAACCCCAAAGTTTCCAGAAAAGTTTCTTCTCCTCCTTCCTCTTTTTCGTCTTCACACGTCAGACCGGCAAACAACCTGCCTGTTCGCAGTCAGCCTCGGCCTACATTGGAATCACGGCTGGGTAATACCCGAAATGATTTTAATGTTACCTGGGCTGATTCTGCGCCACAGACTCGTTGTTTATCGTTTTCAGAGGTGGTTGAAAATGGGTTGTCCTCTTCAGGTTTAACTAATAAAAATGGGAAAAAACCAAGTCTCAACGTTCATGCGAAGGCTTGGGAAAATCCCCGAAATTCAAATACTTTTTCTTCTCCTTCCTCTTCTGATTCTAACAATTTTGTTGATTTGGGTGAGATTACTGAGGAAAAATTAAAATTTTTGCATCAAAATTTAATGGAAATGATGCAACTTATGTTGAAAGCAAATTCAATGTTTGAAGCTTTCCAAACTACTTTTAATTATGCTAACAAAATTATTATGACTTTACGATTCCCTCATGGATCCAAATAGATGTTTAAATATTATGAATTGGAATGCTAGATCTTTGCTGGCTAACCAAGATGAATTCTTTTTATTTTTGAAAACTCAAAACATACATATTGCTGCCATCACTGAAACTTTTTTAAAGCCAGACAATAACTTGAAAAGCAATGCTTTCTTTAAAATTTTGCGAAATGATCGACTTGATCGACAAGGTGGGGGTGTAGCTATTGTCATCAATAGTCGTCTCAAATTTAGACTTCTTCCTTCTTTCAATACAAAAGTCTTAGAAACAATTGGAATTGAATTAGAAACTTCTATGGGGAAAATTATAATTGTTGCCGCATATTTGCCTTTTCAATGTAGCGGTGAACAGAAAAATTTTTTGAAGGGAGATTTACAAAAACTCACCAGAAATAAATCTAAATTTTTTATTATTGGTGACTTTAATGCAAAACACCGATCTTGGAATAATATTTCATCAAATTCAAATGGGAATATTTTGTTTAATGACTGCTCTGCAGGTTATTATACTGTTGAATATCCTAATGGGCATACTTGTTTTTCTTCAATTAGAAATCCCTCCACAATTGATTTGGTTCTAACGGATTTAGGCGAGCATTGTAGTCAATTAGTTACTCATGCGGACCTCGATTCAGACCACCTTCCAGTAACTTTTTCTTTATCCCAAAGTCCCATTGAAAACCCTTTAAAATCAACTTTTAACTTTCAAAAAGCTGACTGGGAGCGATATAGGAATTTTATTGAACGTAATTTAGATGTAAACGTTCCATTGAATTCAATAGAAGATATTGATTTGGCTGTAGAAAATTTGACAACTTCAATAGTCAATGCTAGAGCCGCTTCAATACTCAAAGTTAAACATAAATTTAATCAACCTTTAATTGATGATGATCTTCAGTTTTTGATACGACTGAAAAACATTCGTCGACGCCAATATCAACGTACTAGGGATCCTTATTTGAAATTTATTTATTGCGACCTTCAAAAAGAGATCAAACGTCGTTTAAATTTCATTCGTAATGAAAATTTTGCCAAAGCAGTAGAGGACATAAAACCCTACTCAAAGCCATTTTGGAAATTAACTAAAATTCTAAAAAAGCCCCAGAAGCCAATTCCTACTTTGAAAGATGTGGATAAACTTCTTTTAACTAATTCAGAAAAAGCTCAAAAATTAGCCCAACAATTTGAGTCTGCTCATGATTTTAATTTAAACGTTGTAAGTCCAATTGATGCTCAAATTTCCCTAGAATTTGATGATATTCTTTCTAAACTAAATGTATTTGAAAGTTCTTGTGAGACAAATATTGATGAACTTAAATTGATTTTCAAAAAATTTAAAAATATGAAAGCCCCGGGGGAAGATGGGATTTTCTATATTCTTATTAAAAAGTTGCCTGAAAGCACTTTAAATTTTTTAGTTAAAATCTTCAATAAATGTTTTCACTTGGCTTATTTTCCCAATAAATGGAAAAATGCCAAAGTAACTCCAATTTTGAAACCTGGAAAAAGTGCTTCAGAGCCTTCAAGTTATCGACGAATTAGTTTGCTTCCTTCTTTAAGTAAACTATTTGAGAGAGTTATTTTGAATAGAATGATGATTCACATTAATCAGAATTCTATTTTCCCTGATGAACAATTTGGTTTTCGTCATGGACATTCTACTCATGGCCGTAGGAACGGGGGGGGTTTTGGGGGTTAAACCCTTCCCCATGAGGGTCCAAAAAAGCAAGCGAGGTATTCTACTCTACACTCAAAATTTCAAATTCATAAACAAATTATGATAATAGAGCAAAGATACTCAAGAGTTATCATCTGAATTAGAAACTTATACAAAAACCTCAAAAACCGATTTCAAGTTCAAAAATTCTGCTACAGTTTTTCAAAATTTTCTCACTTGTTCTAGAATAAGGTTGTCAGATTTTTTTCAGCACGTTTCCGAACCGGAAAAATCTGGGCTGTTTTATATAAAAACCTGGCAAAATCTGCTTTGAAATCTTTGTTCGAATTCGGTTTTGCATTTCACATCAAATTTGATTCATGTTTTTCGAAAATCAAATGCATTTTCAATATTTTGATAATAGTTTTCCGAATATGGAAAAAGAAGAAATTTGTTTCATATTCAAATTCGAAGCTCTTAAACTTTATTCTAACACAAAATTTAAACATTAAAAGCTTCTTAGTGGCGATCCAAAATTGAAAACCAGATTTTGATTCATCATTCGAAATTCACATTTTGAACTCGATTCACAAAACAGATTAAAAATAAATAATTGAAATAATAAATTATGATTAAACCAGCATTACAGAATTTAAATAATAGATTCATGAGTGAGGGCTCTACGATTTGGCCCTTGAAATTCTGATCTTTAATTAAATTCGGAAATCGTATTTTTTGTACGTTTCAGAAATCGTATGGAAATTTGGAAACATTCAGGTTTAGATTTCAGATTTAAAATTCAGAAAAAGATTTAGCTTGTGAATGAGATTTTCAATCGATTTAGAAATTCAAGAGAACATAAACTTAAAAATTAGCTTGTCAATTCAATTTCAGATTTCAAAGCTTTTAATCGGAATAAGTTTGTACACAAAATTCAGCTAAAAATCCAAATATAAAGTAGAATTTGAGTTGATTTTCATGCAAAATATCCCAAATTATAAAAAAAAGACATACACCGTCTTAACCGATTTAGGCTTTACAGACTGAATAAGTGACGTGGACAACTTAAGATTAACATTTAACACCCAGTACCGATATGGGAATCGAATCGATGCCATCGGTGAACCAGCGATTACCGTCTAACCACGCTAACCACTCGACCACCGAGACGTTTTTAAAAATAAAATCGTTCACAGGATTTTTAGTATGGAATTGATTGTTTATGAAAACTATTTCCTGTTTAAGAAACATGTACCAGATCTCCACCTATAAAATCTGCACAATTTTTTTTTTTAATTTTTGCGGTGTGTTGTTAAACATCATGAATATAACAGCTATTTTTAAAAGCCAAATTTCAAACTAAAATAGTGCTAAAATCATAAAATTAATGCAAGGATGCATCATGCAAATTTGATTCGAAAAAGTTTTATCACTTCATGTTTTTTTTTTTTGGAATATTATACTTATTTCACCAAAGGTTAGAATCTTGGAATTTGCAAAAGAGTTTAGAAGATTGGGCTTGTTTGATTTGAGTTTAGAACAAGTTTTTTTTTTTAAGAAATGGAAGGCCACCAGACTTTAAAACAAATTCAAAAAATTTAACCATCGATGAAAGCAAATTTCATATTTTGTTTCTAGAGGTATCATAACAAAAAAATTAGTTCACCCTTTAGGTTAAGGACCACTTTTCTAAAGTTACTTTGTTTAAGGTTTTATTTATGACACTTTACCATCCTTGTGGCATTCGTGACTTCTTTTAAGTTACAATTACATACGAAAACTATTAATGAAACTTGAAAATGAATAATCATATACATAAATAGTTAAAAACAATTTTTTTTAATTTTTTTTTAATTCGTGTGTTGTTAGACAAAAAGTCATAAGGAAAAAATAGTCACCAAAACCCCCCCCATGAGTCGGTTCTTCCTACGGCCCTGATTCTACTACACATCAACTTTTGAGTGTAACTAATATGATTAACGCTAGCAAATTTGAGGGTTCTTCAACTGGTGTTGCTCTTCTTGATATTGAAAAAGCTTTTGACAGTGTTTGGCACAAAGGTTTAGTAGCTAAATTAGCTCGATTTGATTTTCCTGTATATCTCACCAAAATTATTCAAAATTATTTGACTAGCCGAACTTTGCAAGTAAGCTATCAAAATTCATGCTCTGAAAGGATACCCATTAGAGCTGGTGTCCCTCAGGGTAGTATACTTGGGCCTATTTTATACAATATTTTTACTTCTGATCTTCCTGATGTCCCAGAAGGAAAAGGTAGAAGATTATTTGCTGACGATACTTTGCTTTCAGCCAAAGGTCGAAATTTACGGGTGGTACGCAGTACATTGCAACAAAATTTAAATTCCTTTTTGAATTACTTGAAAATGTGGAAAATCTCTCCTAACGCTTCCAAAACTCAACTTATTTTATTTCCCCATAAGCCAAGAGCAAATTTTTTAAAACCTAATGAAAATCATTCCATAACTTTTAATGGGATTTCTTTAGAATGGTCTGATCACGTGAAGTACTTGGGACTCACACTTGATCGGAATCTTTCTTTTAAGAATCACATTGAAGATATTCAATCTAAATGTAATAAATACACTAAATCTCTTTATTCTCTCATCAACAGGAAATCCCGACTTTGCCTGAAGAATAAGATGCTTATTTACAAGCAAGTCTTCCGACCAGCGATAATGTATGCAGTTCCGATTTGGTCTAGCTGCTGCGCGACGAGGAAAAAAGCCATCCAGAGGATTCAGAACAAGGTTCTGAAAATGATTTTGCGGCTTCCACCTTGGCACAGCACCGAAGATCTTCATCGGATTGCAGGCATTGAATCTATCGAAGAGATGGCCAACAAAATCATCTCCAACTTCAGAGGCAAATCGATGCAGTCTTCCATCGCAGAGATTCGCTCTCTCTACAATTAGTTTAATTTTAGGATAGCTTTAGGTTTTAGTTTAAAATATTTTTTTTTCACTACAGGATGTTCTCCTTTATAAAAATGCTTGATTGTGCTCAGCAAATTTAAGTCGAATAAATAAATTTTAGTGATTATTAAACTATAGGGCTCTGAAAGTTCATTATTGAACTGAACACCTAATTTAATGTATTAATGTAATATAAATGTAATGATGAATTGGTACTAATGATATATTAAAAAAAAAATAAAAAAAAGGTTTCTGAGACTTTTTGTTCTAGTTGACTTAAAATTGTAAATTTTTAAGCTCTTTCGTATCTTTCCCATCTTTGCAAGTAACTGATCCAAACTTCTGATAATCACTTTACCCAGCAAACATTTCTGTAGTTTTATTTTTATGATGTTCCATATATATCATTGAAAGATCGTATGAATTAGCACCTGGCACTCCAGAAAATGATTTTTTCTCTTGAAAATCCTTTAGGTTTTAGCAGAAAAATAAAATTAACATCCTTAATATTCTCCGTAAATGGGCTCAGTACACTGTCTAGCAGTTCTGTGTAGTTATTTTGTAGTGCGTTGGTAACGAGAGCGAAAAAATAAACGAAAAATGATCTGAGAGTAAGAAATAGCAATCGAGCATGAAAATAAATAAAATTTACCAAAAAAAGGATAAATTATCTTGGATCAAAAAATTACAGGCTGTGCAGTAGAAATGAAGATGATAAAATGCAGCTAGTGTATCAAAATTCCAAGTAGTTATACGATAATTAACGTGCAGTGAATATTCGATAATTTGCGAATGGACCTGTAAAATTGAAGAACATTGTAGTCATTGCTGAGATTTCTCTTAACAACAAAACAATACAAAAACTAGATGTTCCATCGGGCTAAGTGGAGTAATTATGAATAAAATTACTCAGCTCTAACAAATAGCTATTTAATGTTCAAATTCTTGAAAGTAACCAAAAATAAAGAACTGGTCCCCTTCTTTATATTAAATTTTTTTTTTCTTATTTTTAAGTTACAGCTTGTGGGCGTGAAACATCTAAACAGTGCATTTTTGGGAGATTTGTTGATTTTAAAATTTACTGTTAAGAAGTTAAGGGTTATTTTCAGTTTTACAGGTGAGAGGCACCTTTTCATATAATCACGATCCATAATTAAAAAAAAAACTTTTAAAGTAATGTTTTACACTTCTTTGTGCATGGACTTTTTTTCAACAGAAAATCATATCACACTTTATGGAGCATCAATTACTGAACGTAAAACTCTCAAAAACAACATTGACGAGGGAGTCATTTGAAAAGACAGGTCTCAAAACGTTTATCGTTTCTCAGAGACAAGAATTTTGTTAATAACTGTAACAACAAAATTCTTATAGTTAGGTTTGCAAGTTATAATTTTAACTTGTTAATAGAGCGATAGACTATCACATTTGATCAGTTCTGAGACCCTACTATAACTAATTACCTCATTTAGCCCTTTATTTTTACAAACCTTGAGTATAGATCCGTAACTTAAAATTTTAGAAGATACTGTATACAAGATGAAGAACTGAGTAGTTATACTCATTTTTTCGTGTCTTAAATTAGGTAGTTTCGTTTTGCATACAAAACATCAACATTTCCTTTTCAAGTATTCATTTCTCCACCAAAACAAGAACAATGTTCGGCTTCCAAGTTCATCACCCTCTTCTTTCTAACTCAGCTCTAGAAAAGATGCCCCCAATGTTTTTAACTGTCTACCGATAAAATCTATCATCGACTGTCGACTTTCTTCGGAGGCAGTCGCCCTACAAGATGAAGACTGGTGGAGGAAATAAAGTGTGAAAGAAAACAATCTGTTTTTCCAATTACGACGAACAATAACACTTTGCTTTTGGTCGGTTGTGGAACTCTTACCCTTGAATTGATTCGGATTTGGAAGATATCATCTTGTAATGTCAATGTTCTCTGGATTTCTCTGGAATGATGTCTCAAGAACAAAGAACATATTTTTTGTGAATTATGATTTGTTAAATTTAGTGGAAAATGGAGAATAGTGGCTGCTTTGACAATCTAATGCAGTATAAGAATGTGTAGGTATAGGGATTATTGTAATAATAAACAAATACTTAAAATTGACGTATTGAAAATATAAAATGTTAACTCTAATAAATTATATTGTCCGGTAAAGGGAAAGCAATATCAAACTTCAAGGATTCGTTGATGAAGCTTCAAAATAATAAATGTTTACCTAATGACCAGATAAATCATCTGGTGAGGTTGTTTCGCTTTGAAAGTACCCGCGTAAAATTTGTCACACCAAAAACTCTCCGGCCGGGCACATCTCTTCATGGTGATGCTTCACTTGGTTCTAATAATAGAAAGAAAATTGCCCCGGAGTAAATGATGATCGACATTGGATCTGCAGCACCTCACCTACAAATGTTATCACATGCTGCGAAATGCAATTATAATTATGCACCGAACATGAAGGACCCGTCACGTGCACGTTTTGACAGCAAGCGCTCAATTATGTGAGGTTATGTTTCAGGAGCGTCATCTTGCATCGATTATGATGCGGAATTTTCTGTTTTGTGACAGTGTTTCATTAGGATCATTAACCCTCGTTCGTGTAATATTTATGAACTTAAATTGAATAAGTTTAACTTGGTGACAGTTTTTAAATATAAGTGTTGAACTTTGCAAATATTTTAGTATTTCACTATCAGAATACAAAATAAGAATAGAGAAATAGAATAGTTAATTATAAATACTTGCAAATTCTGAATTTAACTAAAGACACAACTCTGCAGAACATAATAAGTTGTTTTGAATAGAGTGAAAAAGATACTGATGGATCTATTGGAACTAATAAAAATAAATGTAAATTTTTTAACATGATTTTAAATTTCTTTTTCATTTTGAAAAATTTTCAAATTTTATAATGGAAAATTTAAAAGAATTTCAAGAGTGTTACCAAAAATACTGAGAATTAAATAAGTGTAAATAAATTCAAAGCCTAGGTTGTGCAATTCTATTGATGATTTCTAAGGTTACATTAGATAATTTTATCATTCAATATTTTTATTAAGAACTAAAGATCAAACACAAATTTTTGCTCATAAATTGAAATGGTAATTTTATCTACTTGCTTTAATACTTAACGAAATGGAGGATTTGACCGAATGTTTTCGTAAATTTACCTACAGGACTATTTTCATTTAAAAAAATATTTTCATATTATTACAATTTTTTTGGTATACACTTTCAAACTACCAGCGGTCAAATGACGGTAAACACTTTTGCTCTATAGTTCTCTTGTTTCTCAATCGATTGCTACAAAACTTATAGTTCTGTAATGCTTGTAACGTGGCTGGAATATGATTTTAAGACAATATTCAGCTACCATCGTTTATTTGAACATTATTCAAAGTCGAAGAAAAAATCATATTTATTATGTTTGGAAAAAAAAGTGGAACTCAGGTGTTCGAATAATCTCAGAAAATGCAGATTGAAAAAAAGTTCGAAAAACCGCTACATTTGAAAATTTCAAATCAATTTCAAAATTTTTGTGTTTCGTATTTGAGAAATCTGAAGATGCCAAAATTTGTCAAATTACGAAAAATAACAATCCACTAAACAAATATTTTCTACTGTGTCTGAAAAACCTCTGACGGTTTTACATAACTTTTTCACAGTTTTTCTGGCCATGGTTTTTTTTTTAATTTATCCGCTTGTAGAAAATGAATCTGACAACTTAAGCTTACTTACACAGTAAGTTAAAAAAAAATCGAGCACCTAATAACTGATCTATAGCCTTTTAATAAGTTTTTTTGATTGAAAAAGTTCGACGTTTCAAGCATTTCTGGTAGTCTTTTTCGAGGTAATAATCTGTCTGGTGTTTGATAATTCCCTTGAGACAGTCGGGCATTTCAAAAGCGGAAAAATGTTGGAATATTCAAAACATGATAAAATTTGATATTATTGAAAGCCTTAACCAAAAATATGTGGATCTGATAATTTCAGTTATCTGAAATCAATATTCGCATTTAGAACATACCTACTTCAAAATTAAAATAAACTAAGAGTTTTAGTATACGATGCTAAAAAACAGTTTAAAAATGAAAATAAAAGTTTGAAACTATAGTTCAGGAACCACTTCCAAAATACAAGAAGAGAAGTTTGAATTCAAAAATAAAATCTTGAATTAAAAATCTAAAAACTAATAACGAAACTCAGATTTAGAAAAATAACTTAAGGAACTCTTAATTTAAAAGAAAAGCGTTTAGCAGTTGGAGTAAGAATGCCAAATAAAAATTCAAAAATCAGAATAAAGATGCATTAGAATTCGGAACCAAAACTCAAGCTCAGCAATTCAAATCTGGGTGATCATCAGCCCCCCCCCCCCCCCCCCCTCAAGCGGAAAAATCCGTTAAAAATTACACGAAAACGCCCAAATTTCAAAAAAAAAATCTATTCAAGTCGGAATACCCTTGATTTTCAATAAAATTTCACTCCGTGGTAATGTTCCCCAAACAAATTCTATTACCCTTTTTTTTTGCAGAAAAATACCCAGAAGTTTAGTGTTATCACTTTAGTTCTACAAATAACTAAATAACAAAAATAACCAATAACGAATAATAAAAAATTACCTAATTTTTTTCCAAAAATTACCTAACTTTATGGACTTAATAACTAAATATCAATACTTTTTCGTTCGAAGCCATTTTACATATTTGTAAAAAAAATCGATTTTGTACCGTTTTGTATCGTTTTTTTTTTCAAACCACGCCTTAAGAAGTGTTTTATATTTCTTCTTTTCTACCTAACACAAAATAATTTTTTATTCAAATAGAAAAACCCTAATGGTGGATACTTAAAGACCTAATTGTCATTAGCTATTTAAGATCGAAAAACACGTGAACCAAGAATTTCTGACGCGACCAAAAGGATGATTTTTCGAAAAATATTCCCATTTCCAGTATTTTCATGTTCTCTTAGCATTTGACAACTCATTTTCAAACAGTTGCCATCAGTACGGATTGTTAGTTTAACATGTTTTGAAATATTCTGCGCAAAAAGTAAGTTAAAGTAGTGATTGGTTTTGGTTTTATGCTGATTCCAGAAAAACCCCAGCTAAAATCGGGGTTTGTTTTAAGAGGGGTTAACAAAAATTTATTTTTGTTTTCTTTTCCATAAAGTAACAAATTAAAAGCAGACATACATATATAAGAGAGAAAAGCAGCAGATTTTTTTTTCAATTATTTTTCAGTAATAGTGTATCATTGCCTGTTAAACAGGATTTTGAAAGAAAAATTGAAAACTTTGAAATGAAGATATTATTTTTTTTTTGATAATCTTCAAATGTATTTAAATTATAAATTTCTTGATACATTTGTAACTTAAAGTCCGGATTTTAACAACAAAAAAAAACAGCTTAAACTCCACTCTTTCTCAATAAAAGACAAATTAAAATCCTTCATTTTCAATAGCTTTGTAACATTTTATAATTTTCTAAAAAAATACTCAGATTTTTCAACACTCCCAAACCAGTCAAAATCAGCTCTTGAATTGTTTGCACCAATTCGATTTTTTTGCCTTATACTATCAGAAATGAATCCTTCATTTCATAATTTATTCATTATTTCACAAAAATAGTTTCGAAATATAGAGAAAATTGTGCCCTCAAGGAATAGTAGACAATTTAAATTAAGAAGATGCATTTAAATTCAGGAATCGCGCAAGTACTAAAAATGTCCACAACACAAAAGCTCTAGCTTACATTTTTTGAAAACTGTTCGATTTCTTCTACCCAAAACGCTCTAACTTCGAGCTTTTTCCTAACAATACTTGCATGTTTATCTAACAATTCTACTTTGAGTTTCGTAATTCATCGAATGCTAAAAATTAAATAGGGGAATAGGTGTACATGTTTTAATAAGTGTTTCGAAAGATTTTGGCGTCATGAATTTGATAATTCGTCAGATTTGGTGCCATGGCTTATATAATTTTAAAATTGAGCGATTTTTACTAAATTCCAGTTGATAAACTAATAAACCTACATTACAGCTAAATACTGATTTATTCTTCATTTAATGAAGGATTCAGATTTTGCCAAGATTTTCTAATTTCAGAGATAAAATGCGCTACAATAAGGTTGCCTGAATTTTCTCCGATCATATTCGGGCTGGACAAATAAGGGCTATCTGAAATAAAACCCTGGGAAAATCCGAGCAGTTGATTTCAAAATTTTCTTTTTAACTAAAAAAACCGAGCAGTATTCCGGCAAATTTGGGAGAAAACACATGTATTATTGATTAAATATCAAGAATCCTTAAAATCGTTCATGTTAATTTTGACAAAACTCGTTCGAAAGTTTTCAGTTTTGGTCACAAAAATAAAAAAAAATTATTTATAATCGTTTTTGAGTTTTTGTTCGTTTTTGCAAATATAGTGATACAATTCGGGGAAAATCCGAACATTTTTCTACAAAATCCGGACAACCGGGCCGGACCGTTATTAAACTTTGAACTGAATATCTGAGCAAGTCCGGGTAAAACCAGACAATATGACAAGCTTAAATCAGCAACAAAATGTACATATTTCACAAATCAAATCTATTGAAAATGATCGGACTATTTCTGACGTCACAAAAAGGGGCTTTCAATGTTCGATATTTTGATTTATGTACAACTATGTACAAAACTGTAAAACGTTTAGTTTGCGAAAATATCTAAGATTTATTTTAGTTTAAAATTTCTTTGAAATTTGGTCTAATTCCTCCATTTTCGTAGAACTGTTTAGGTTGCCGGAATTTCCCCAATCGTATCCGGGCTGGACAAATAAGGGCTATTTGAACTAGAAACCTGGAAAAATCTAAGCAGTTCTTTTGAACTTAAAAAACCGTGCAGTATTCCGTCAAATTTAAGAAAAAAAAAACACATGGATTATTGATACAATATCAAGAACAAAAAAATGAAACATTACAATACAATCAAAACACATCAAAAGATTTTAATCTGTATTTTAGGCTTCCATAGATCGTTCATGTTTATTTTGACAGTTTTCATTTTGGGTTACAAAAATAAAAAATTATAGTTACTCGTTTGGAGTGTTTTGTTCGATTAATAAAGTAAAACAATCTGGAGAAAATACGAACATTATTTCCATAGAATCCGGGCATCGGGCCGGGCCGGACCGTTCTTAAATTTTCAACTAAATATCCGGGCAAGTCCAGACAATCTGACAAGCTTAATTTAGAAAAAAAAATTAAATTCGACCATTTTTAGAAAGTTTATTTGAAAATGATCTAATTATTTCTGACTTCACAAAAAGGTGTTTTAAATGTTTGATATTAAAGATTTTTAATTATTTAACAACTATGCAAAACGTTTATTTTTCAAAAACATCTAAGATAAATTTTGGTTTAAAATTTCATTGAAATTTGATTTAATCCATCTGTTTTCGTAGAACTGTTTAAAATATCAAAAAGAAATCTTATGTTACTTTTTCTCAGGAATCGTAATTTCTCGCAGTTATCGAGAAAATAAATCATTTAATGAAATCCTTTATTTTCAATAACTATGTAACATTTTATAGTTTTCTCAAAAACATACTCAAATTTTTTCAACACTCCCAAAACACTCAAAATCAGCCCTTAAATTTTTTGCACCAATGCGATTTTTATTGGCTTATGCGATCAGAAATTGATCCTTCGTGTCATATTTTTTAAAATTATTTCTCAAAAATTGTTTCAAAATATAGGAAAAATTGTGCCCTCAAGGAATAAAAATCTATTTTAATTATATTCCTAATCTTTTCGTTGCAAATTTGTTACTTTGTTTAACAAATGACATTTCATTCGTTGAAGAAAGTTTTATACCTTTTTCAAATATTTTAATACTTTATTTCAGAATTTAACTCAGATTTATAAATAAAATTTATGGACTCCAAATTATAATAAGCAATGAATTTCAAATTGTTAAAAACACAATATTTTCGAATCACTATTCTGGAAAATATATCAAAATAAATAAAAAAAAAATTAGAGTTTTAACCTTCCAAAGCCGTTCGCTAAACATCCATTTCAGGAAAATTTGAGTTGTGGTTTGATTTCGTTCTCCTGGCTGTGAATGTTAACCGATTTTGATGATATTGTATTCATTGTGTAATGTTATCAGAAATTGGTTCAGAAAGTAAAAAGACCGAAAAATCAATTTTATTTTTAAAATACTCATAACTTTTGTCAGTTTTCCTGTATTTAAGTGTTTTATTGACGATTGAAATCGTCAAGAATCCATCTATCCGACAATGTATAGATACAGTTGCGTTCAAAAAAGAATGAAACCGCGTGAAGCTGCGCACCCACTTCCAACTTCGACATGCTGCCATTTCTCTTTCGGTTGATATTTTTTCATGAAAATTTCACACAATCTAGTTCAACTATCCAACAAACATTCCACAAAATTTGAAGTCTTTACAATGACGGAAAACAAAGATACAGCTATTCCCGTAAAAAAGGGAAATTTGGAGTTGCTTCACTAAATTTGCTGTATCTTTGACAATTTTCATTGAAAAATCTTAAAATTTGGTCCAAAGATGTAAAAATGTTTGATCTAATACCAGGCTCGTCAAAATTGATAAACGTGATCAAAAATGGTGCCGGGTTGAAAATGAGGTTCACTATCGTTCAGCAGACGATTTCATTCTTTTTTGGACGAATGTTTATATAGAAAACAACGTTATCCATGTATTCTTGGTATTTTCTTTCACAAAACCAAAATTTATTACAAAGAATGTTGTAAATTTATGGGAAGTTTATTCTTGCTTTGTTTAAAAACAGAAATTGCTCCAACAGAACTGGTATTGAAACACAAGAGCGAAATGAATATTCGCTTTAATTGTGGATCAAATTCGTTTATCGGTATAGTTGGCAGGTCATTTCTGAAACTCTGTTCTTTTTATTTTGAACTCTGTTGAAACATTTTCTCTTTCGAAACAAAGTACGAATGAAGTTTTATCAATTTACAACATTTTTTGTGATAAATTTTGGTTTTGTGAAAGAAAATACCAAGAAAACATGGATAACGTTGTTTTCCATATAAACATCCGTCCAAAAAAGAATGAAATCGTCTGCTGGGCGATAATGAACCTCATTTTCAACCCGGCACTATTTTTGATCACTTTCATCGATTTTGACGAAACTGGGCCTGGTATTAGATCAAACATTTTTACATCTTTGGACCAAATTTCAAGATTTTTCAATGAAAATTGTCAAAGATACAGCAAATTTAGTGAAGCAACTCCAAATTTCTCTTTTTTACGGGAATAGCTGTATCTTTGTTTTCCGTCATTGTCAAGACTTCAAATTTTGTGGAGTGTTTGTTAGATAGTTGAGCTAGATTGTGTGAAATTTTCATGAAAAAATATCAACCTAGAGAGAAATGGCAGCATGTCAAAGTTGGAAGAGGGTCCGCAGCTTCACGCGATTTCATTCTTTTTTTAACGCAACTGTATGTTGGGGCCCAATTAAAGTTTTGACCGCTATCTCAGATATTCGAGTAGAAAAAAATCTTACTTAAAAAAACGACATCCAATTTTGGCTTTGCTTAGCTGTATTTCATTTCTCAATGAACCGATTTTAAAAACTCAAATTTCAATGATCATTATTTTCATAGAACATACTTGGTCTGTCAGTTCTTCAGTATATTGGAATGATGATAAAGGTGTTTGAAATGTGTGCTTCGGGTCATATTGACCCGAACAGCTTTGAAAATGGGCTAAACGATTTTATCTCTTATTTTGAAATTTTTCAAAATACTTACATTTTAGTTCAATGAGATCAAATTGGACTTATGAGGAAAAAGGGGAACCTCACTCTTTTAAAATGAACGTTTTTAAGCTTGATATTAATGATTATTTTATTGGTCGATTTTTGAAAAATTGCAAAAAATGATTGTTGGCAACATGACAATGTCAATCCGATGTTGTTTTCGACGGTTGTGTGATGGGTTATCTATTATTACTTTTGGTTCAATATATTGACACCATTATGAGGTCACATCCCACGAGATTTCTTAGTAAAAAACGAATTAGAAAACCGACCATCAACAAAACTAAGCCTGTGGGTCTTCGTGTGATTTACAACGCAAAACAAAAATAGATAAATCAATAAAGCACACTTCTGACCGTCGACTGCCAACGTTTCCACAGTAAAAATTGATGACCGACCGACGAAACCGAATCATCGACCCATCAATAAAATTAACGACTTTACACTTCCCTCGGCCTAAAGTTTGCGGTTCCGGGGAGGACGTTCTATCTTTTTGGTGAGGTTAATGTGTTTGTTTTGGGTTATTTTCACGGCTGGCAAATGCATTTCCTTTTGGGAACTGTAAGCGATTGTCAGTAATAAGTAATGTGACCAAGAATGCCGGAAGAAGATCGATTATCAATCTAAAATAGAAATAGAGAACTGATCTTGAGGATTGATGTTCTGTCTATTTTTAATGCGAATGAAAAATTCAACTGCTACTTTCACACGCCCGAAGAAGGAAACATTCTTGAGTTTTTTTTACTACGAAAGCATAAATCGAAAAATATCTTCAGATGCTGCAACACTCTGCTGAGAGATGTCAAAAACCAAAACAAAAAAAGTTGGAATCTAATCATAACTTTTGAATCAATGACAATGCATATTCGGTTTCTTTCGAACCAGAAAGCCACTACAATCAATCAAAATACAATTAGATTAATTTGGCCACTCAACAGCTTCGACCGACAACCGCCTTCTAAGGATTGCTGCATCTTCGACCCAACCACTATCTTATCATCAACCGAGACGCTTCTGACTGTTCCGAAGAACGACGACAACACACGGTCGATGAGAGCGTGACGATAAAATGCGTAGTAAAGCTGACACTTACCACTTTTTTCCTCCGCCGGAACACCCTCGTCCTCGTCTAGTTTGCTGATGCATTCGGTTGTGGTTGCTGCCTTCTCCGTGGCTTCGTTCTCCTGCTTCTCGTCCTCGGTGTGAATGGGTGAGGATGGACCGGAAGATGCGCTGGCCCCCGGCGATGGGGAGGAGCTGATGGCGTGAGCCGGTGACGTTAGGCCACTGGTTCCGCTGTCTTTTTCCGTTGACTGTCTTCGGAGGCCTCCGAGTTCGAAGGAACGGGGCGAGGAGGTTTGGTGCTGCTGTTCGTCTAGGGTTGTGTCCAGAGACTTTTTGCGGATGCCTTTTTCCGGGGGTTCGTCGGATTTGTTCCGGATTGGAGCGAGGGGGGGTAGGGCTGCTGTTTGGGTGTGTGGTGGTGGTTCCGCTTGACGGGGTGGGGGTTTCAGCTTTTCGGGGCTGATTTTTGTGGGGCTTAGCGATGCTAGGTCGGTGGCGTGAGGAGGGACTGCCGGGGGGATTTTGGTTGGCGATGGGAATGAGCTTTGTCGAATGTTTCGTGGACCTTTCTCCGGAGGTGGCGGAGGAGGTGTTTGTCTTTTTGGAGGACTAGGGGGTGGTTCCGTGGGCGATGGAAGCCTGTGGGATGGAACCGGCGCTGGTGCGGGAGGTGCCGGATGATGCGGCGGTTCTGTGCGTTGCGTGTTTGGTTCTTTGGCTGGATGTGAAGGTGTTCCGCTGGAAGCGTTACCATTTGTGGTAACTGGAATCGGTGCGGAATTACTACTGCTGGAACTGCTGCTGCTGTTGGCACCGTGGAGTCCGGTTCCGGGAACAGCCCTAATAATATCACATCGGTTGAAATCACTGCTTCCCTTCGTTGTTCGTGTTTTGGAAAAGTGTGATGTCCAATTTTTCTGCTTCTCTATAAGCTCCCGGGAATTAAACTTCCTTTCGGGCTTCTCCGGTTTTTCCGGCTTTTCCGACTTCAACCGGGATTGATTCAATATTCGATTTGAATCAATCTTTCCTACCCCGTTGCTGATGGGGTGGTGTCTTCGTTTCGGGGATGGCGATCGTTCCTGTTCTGTTCCGATCTCGGACAGATTGTCCTCTTTGCTACTGGAATGTGACATTTTGATGCTAAAGGGGGGTGGCCGATTTACCCTTCCTTCGCCCAGCTTTTCAAACAATGCCCTCGCGTGATTGAATCGGGCTGCGTGCGATTCTGTCCGGACTACGGTGGCCGTTGGAGACGGCTGATTGGCTGTGCACTGATCTTTCACTGGTTCTTGTGTAGCCACTTCCACCGGCTTTCGCTGGAATAGGTTGGCTATCTGGGACACCTTAGGCCCCGAGTGGCCTCCGGAGGCCGCAGCTGCAGCTGATTTGTCCATCTTGTGGAGTGGTTTCAACGCTTACGGAAACCTGTAAACAGAGAAAGAAAAAAACAAACATCAGATTACACAATTCAACTTCGGTGACAGGCTTACATCCTATAAAGCTTAATAATCTGACCATTTTAGAGAATTATTTTGGCCCGAACGTGGGCACACGATCAATACGAATTAACCAAAATAAGTGGACCCCCGATAGATTTTTTCACTGGTCTGGAATCAGTAGAGGAAACAACCCAAAAAAACGCGACCGATCGAATCAAACACTCCGAAATTACTACTATCACAAACGTAGACGGTGGTTTTATCTCCCCGAATGGTGGCGTATCAACAAGTAAGCTTATTCGAGTGACCGTATACGAGCACGGAGAAAAAAAAAGACCGACAAAAAAAACTAACGGAATTGTCAATGACCGTTTGACACGTGCAACCGAATAACAACGATCAAGCTTTCGGAAGTTTTCGGTGTCACCACTTGATCCAATTCCCACCTTCACCCGATTAAAAAAAAAGCACAATCCCGAGGTACTCGCCGTGTCTCTTTTCGGGCACTTGAAAAACGAACGACCACGAGACGTCAACAACAACGACCGACGACCACTAATCGGTGAATCTGCCTGGCCCTGCCGTGCCGGTCCAGTCAGAGTCAGAGTCAGAGTCTAGAGTCAGTGCTCGTAAACGCTGATAAGATACCGACCGACCGACGAGGCAATTTGTATAGTTAGCCGACGAATGGACGAAACACCTAGGGATTGGTATGACCGTTCATTCGTTTGTTCGGTTTTGTTGTTTTTTCGCGTCAGTTTCAGCTGCGATGACACCTCCCGGTGTTCAGTTGGGCGGGTACAAAAACATTCAATTACAGCACAATATCGAGAATTGAGGTGTGGATCGTGTGCATTGTTTAGGGGCTTCCACTTCCAAGATGACAGTTATCCCCGTAAAGCTTTAAACGGTTATTTAGGGGGGTTTTTTCTACATTCAAAGGTGATGATACTACTGTGTTATTATCATCCCGCATATTGGTGGGAGGAAGCTTAAATCAAACTGTACACTGCATTCCTGTCTTGGTGTAGAACTGCAGCAACAGGTACTGAATTCCTCACTAAATTCCAACATATTATTTGCAGCAATATGAAGTGATAAACGTTATCATTAGCGCATCTCGTGTAAGGTTTCGACTCCAAAAATGTACATAGATACGTAGTTAAAACACTTGGAACTGAATTTAAATATATGAAAATGAATTTCTGTCTGTCCATATAGACTCGATACTACTGAACCGAATTACGTGAAACTTGGCAAGTGGAGATTTCTGAGGCCGGGGAAGGTTTCTATAATTGTTTGGGACCCCTCCCTCTCACTGGGAGGGGGAAGGAGTCTCTCAAACAAAAGTAACAAGTCTTCGTAAGTCAAAAACTGATCATGCAAATGGAACCGAATTTGGCGGCGTGCGGAGTGCAACAGCGTCCTGGTGGTGTTCGGGACCCAAAACAGCAACATCACGACGGTCCTCCTGCGAGATAGTATGGGGTTAGCTGCGGGCCTTGCGAGCCTGTGACTACAAAAAATGTAAGCAACGAACAACGAACAACAAATTTCGGATGGAAATCGGCAAAGACCCACGCGACGAAAAGGGACTAGCGATTGGAAACTTGGAACATGGAACTGCCGATCTCTAAATTTTGTGGGCAGTACCCACGTGCTCTCCAACGAATTGAAGAGCCGCAAATTCGACATCGTAGCGCTGCAGGAGGTATGCTGGAAGGGCTCCACGGTACGAACGTACCCAGATGGTCGTGCCATCTACCAGAGCTGCGGCAACACACACGAGCTTGGAACAGCTTTTATAGTGATGGGAAAGATGCAAAAGCGCGTGATCGGGTGGTGGCCGATCAACTCACGAATGTGCCGGTTGAGAATCAAGGGCCGGTTCTTCAACATAAGCATCATCAACGTGCACAGCCCTCACCTCGGAAGTACCGGTGACGACAAAGACGAATTCTACGCGCAGCTGGAGCGTGAATACGACCGTTGCCCAAAACATGATATCAAGATCGTCATCGGGGATTTCAATGCTCAGGTCGGCCAGGAGGAGGAATTTAAACCGACAATTGGAAGGTTCAGCGCGCACCAGCTGACCAACGAAAACGGCCTCAGACTTATTGATTTCGCCGCCTCCAAACGAATGGCCGTACGTAGTACCTTTTTTCAGCACCGCCTCCCACACAAGTACACCTGGAGATCACCGTACCAAACGCAATCACAGATCGACCACGTTTTGATCGACAGCCGGCACTTTTCGGACATCATCGACGTCAGATCCTGTCGGGGCGCCAACATCGAGTCGGACCATTATCTGGTGATGGTGAAGATGCGCCCAAAACTCTCCGTAGTGAACAACACGCGAAACCGGCGCCCGCCTCGGTTAAATATCGCGCGACTGAAGCAACCTGAGGTCGCGGCAGACTACGCGCAATCGGTCGAAGCAGCGCTGCCGGCAGAGGGCGAGCTTGACGAAGCCCCTCTCGAGGACTGTTGGGATACCATCAAAACAGCCATCAACAGTGCTGCGGAGAATGTCATCGGTTATGTGGAGCGATCTCGACGGAACGACTGGTTCGACGAGGAGTGTAGGAGGGTGATGGACGAAGAGAATGCCGCGCGGGCGGCAGTAGTGCAGAGAGGCACCCGTCGAAATGTGGAAAATCACCGACAGCGGAAGAGGCAGCGAGTCCGACTTTTCCAGGAGAAAAAGCGCCGCCTGGAGGAGGAGGAGCTCGAGGAGCTGGAGCAGCTGCATCGTTCCCAAGAAACACGAAAGTTCTATCAGAAACTCAACGCATCCCGCAAAGGCTTCGTGCCGCAAGCCGAAATGTGCCGGGATAAGGACGGGGGTATCCTGACGGACAATCGTGAGGTGATGAAAAGGTGGAAGCAGCACTTCGATGAACACCTGAACGGCGCACATGCAGGAGATCAAGACGGTGGGGGAAGGTACATCGCCGGCGTAGCCAACGACGAAGACGAGCCACTCCCAACGATGAGTGAAGTTAAGGAAGCCATTCGCCAGCTGAATAGAAACAAATCGGCTGGGAAGGATGGCATCGCAGCTGAACTCATCAAAATGGGCCCGGACAGGTTGGCCGATTGCCTACACCGGTTGATAATCCGGATCTGGGATATAGAACAGCTACCGGAGGAGTGGAAGGAGGGGGTTATATGCCCCATCTACAAGAAGGGCGACAAATTGGACTGTGAGAACTACCGAGCGATCACTGTCCTCAATGCCGCCTACAAAGTGTTGTCTCGAATCCTACTCCGCCGCTTAACGCCACAAGCAAACAGATTCGTGGGAAGTCACCAGGCCGGCTTTATGGAGGGACGGTCTACGACGGACCAGATATTCACATTACGGCAAATCCTCCAAAAATGCCGTGAACACCAAGTCCCTACGCACCATCTATTCATCGACTTCAAAGCCGCATACGACACGATCGACCGTAACGAGCTATGGAAAATCATGGACGAGAACGGCTTTTCCGGGAAGCTGATCAGACTGATCAAGGCGACGATGGATGGAACGCAGTGCTGTGTGCGGATTTCGGGTGAATTGTCGAGTTCATTCGAATCGCGCAGGGGGCTTCGACAAGGTGATGGTCTTTCCTGCATGATGTTCAACGTGGCGCTAGAAGGTGTTATTCGACGAGCGGTGGGCGAAATGCGGGGCACGATTTTCAACAGATCCAGTCAACTTATCTGCTTTGCCGATGACATTGATATAGTCGGCAGATCATCTGCGGCGGTGGAGGAGATCTATCGCAAACTGAAACGCGAAGCAGGAAGGATTGGGTTGATGATTAATACGTCCAAGACGAAGTACATGCTGGCCTGCGGATCCGAGACCGACCGAACCCGCTTGTCCAGTAATAACAAGGTCACGATCGACGGCGACGAGCTGGAGATAGTCGAAGACTTTGTCTATCTCGGCTCTCTGGTGACCGCAGACAATGACACCAGCCGTGAGATCCGGAGGCGAATTATCAGCGGAAGTCGTGCCTACTATGGACTCCACAAGCAACTGCGGTCGAGAAGACTTAGCCCTCGCACGAAGTGTAACCTGTATACGACGCTTATTAGACCGGTTGTTCTCTACGGGCACGAGACATGGATATTGCTCGAGGAGGACCTGCGTACACTCGGAGTATTCGAGCGACGAGTGTTAAGAACCATCTTTGGCGGCGTACAGGAGAACGGAATGTGGAGGCGAAGGATGAACCACGAGCTCGCGCGACTCTACGGCGAACCCAGTATCCAGAAGGTGGTGAAGGCTGGCCGGATACGCTGGGCGGGACATGTTGCGAGAATGCCGGATGACTGTCCTGCAAAACAGGTGTTCGCCACGAATCCGGTAGGAACAAGACGAGCAGGGGCGCAACGAGCGAGGTGGTTAGACCAAGTGGAGCGTGATCTGGCGAACGTGGGGTGCCCGAGGAATTGGAGAACGGTTGCCATGGACCGAGTGAATTTTAGGAATTATGTTCGTCAAGTTATGTCGTAAGACGGAATACTATGTAAATAAAAAAAAATGGGAAAATTGAACATTTTGTACTAAAAAATCAACATCGTTTTTGTTTCTTCTGTAGAGCCGAGCCTGCTAATGGTTTTTGTGCCAATTTATGAATTTCTCAAAGGAAATTTTCCGCTAAACAACTTTGTCGAAGAATGGAACCAACATTTGGCATGTAAGGGTATTTGGATACGAGACACATACGAATAAAAAACTCAACATCGACAACTACGAACAAACTAGCGTTTATGTAAAGTGGTTTTGGGTGTAGAGGATTTCTCAACTGTTTATCGCTAAAATAATTTAACAGCTCGTAGATTTGGTTATATTCATGGAAGAAGTCAACCAGCACGAAGTGGAAATTTCCTTAAGGAAAATATATATATAGAACAAACATTAGAGTATGGTGGGGTAAAAGTACGACCTTAGTGCTACCCTATTTTTGGAAAATTTTACAGTTGTTTTTCTAAAAAACCAAGAACAGCATTGGATTTCTTAGGCTTTTATCTCTCTTCTAAAAAATTACGAAGATAATCGATCAACGTTTGATAGCAGTAGTGACGCCAAACTGCTATCGAAACGTACTCTTACCCCACCTCTGCCTCTGGGGCAAAAGTTCGAATGATGTGGGATAAAAGTACGACCATTCAGAATTCCACTATTTTGTATGAAATCAAGAGGAAAATTATTTAATATCAATCTTCGCTTACTTCTGTGTTCGCTTCAGATACAAATCTTATACATGGATAAACAACCTGTGCGGATTTAGAGTTCTTCACTAATTGTCCATATTCAACAGGTTTACGAAATCCAGTTCTCATCGTATTTGGGCAATTTTTCGCGCGAGCAAGCTTTGTAAAAACAAAAATATGCGCTGATGTTCCCAGTAAATTTTAGAAAGAAGTTAAAACTTTCCGTTCAGATTTACTTTAGTAGATCCTGTATATCATTCGTAGTTTTGCCCCATTTGCAGTTCGTACTTTAGCCCCTTCAAGGTTTCTTGTGATTCACACTTCATTGTGCAAAGCAGAGACATATTAATTCAATTCTTTCTTCGGCATTTGCTACTGGTTGAAAACAACTTAACAGACAAACTAAGACTTTCATTAAAAGCCAGAATTTTGATTGCTCAAACATGTTTGCCGTTATTTTAAATATTACATCATTTGAGCAAAAAAGCTGCTTTACCTCATTTTTCGGAGTATTTTCAATTTTTCCAAATAAAAATTTTGTCTGGATGAAGGTAGTCCAAATCACTATCAATCCACGCCAGAGTTTTGAATTTGTCTGTTATCGGTTTATGATAATCTCAAAACGTACTTTTACCCGACTCGTACTTTTACCCCACCTAACTATATGATTTTTTTTTCAGTTGATATTCACTTTGAAAAACAATAATTAATGTTTTCAGATCCATAGAGAGAGAGCGTACTTTGACAATTCGGAAGGTGTAATAAGAAACCACCGATAAGTATGCTTAAATTATTGAAATTTTTATCAAAATCATATTGTAACAAGAGCTTTTATATTCTTTTAGGGCGCTTCAACTTCTACTAGGAAAAATGGCCATGGCAGCGGCTTCCCCAGCAGCAGCATAAAAAAAAACAAACAGTGCAGTGATTTAAATGAAAAATCATGCCACTGATCTTATATATACTTTTTTTTTTTGGATTTTAAACCAATTGGTTTATTCATCCCCAGTATACTTAAATTTAAAAAAACGAAATGTGTTTCATTAAAACAAACGATAAAAAAACAATGTATTTTATCTGTACAGATTCATTTGACTAACTTTTTTGAATCTACGATGTGTCACGTTCCTGTAGAGCAGCATTTACAGTAAAAACAGCCATTCGAATCATTAACTAAAAATTCCTGTTGGATTCTTAGCATTGATGTGATTTCTGTGTGATGATGGTTGGCTTGATCGAATTTTCGGGTCAGAACCGAACAATCATATATATCAGGGATGAGCAACACGCGTCCCGCGGGCAGCATGCGGCCCTCGAGACATGTTTGTGCGGCCCGCGAAGCTTATCTCAAATTAAGTTTATTTCACGATTTTTTGTCTACGATAGATTTTTAATTATCATAAAATAGCAGTCTCTAAAAATTAAATTATCATAAAATAGCAGTCTCAAAAATGCAGTTGCATTTTTCCCATAATCATAAAGATTGTTG
This sequence comes from Uranotaenia lowii, assembly GCF_029784155.1. Taxonomy (NCBI): domain Eukaryota; kingdom Metazoa; phylum Arthropoda; class Insecta; order Diptera; family Culicidae; genus Uranotaenia; species Uranotaenia lowii. The sequence goes on from NC_073693.1 coordinate 39,765,813, forward strand.
ACTTTTTTGCAGGATTTTAGCTTTCTATTGAGTTCTCTTAAAGGCATGGATGCAATATTATTTATTGTAAAAACGTGATATAGAAGTTAGTTAAGTCATTATTTTTTTTGATTCTAGCAAAGTTAAAATTGTATGATGAAGTGAAATATTTTTGTTCTTGATTTAATGATGGAAATAAGGAAAGTTTTATAATAAAGACTAGGGGAACGATCATAGGTTCCCTATCGACATGACTCAGCAAAATACTGATTTCTTGACAAAAACATCTGTAATTCTGTGATTCAACCCGAAAAGTTTGTAATGATTACTCAGGAGAACAAAATTTTTGGTGCCTAAGTTTCATTAACTGATTTTGGAAGATTTTGGCGTCCTGAATTCAAAACATTTCACAGATTTTATCTATCACTTCTAGTTTCGGTGATATGGCATGTGGAAATTTTTAAGTTGATCAGTTTTGGGTTAAATCGATCTTTCATGACTAACCAAAAACCTGCTTAAAAACAAAAAAAAATGTTTTTAAATCAATTTTCTACCCTTCATTCAATCAAGGACTCAGATAATGCCAAGATATTCTTAAATCAGAGATACAACGCTTTTAAAAAAATTGATTTCTGCAATTTATAGAAATTACAAAAAATAAGATTTAAACTTCTTCTGGCATCATTTAAGAAAGTCATTGAACATTGGATATTAAAGATTATAATTCATTCAACAGCTTCATTGAAGACTGCGAAATGAGTTGACTGACGGTTTTAAAAATATCAAAGATTCAATTCAGTTCAATTTTTCTTTAAAATTCCGCCAAAATTCCCGTTTTTTGCCGAATTGGGAAAAAATTACAAAAAGAAAGCTTCCATAACTTTTTTCAAAAATTAAAAAATTCTTGCAGTCTTTGGGAAAGTTGATAATTGAGTCAATAAGTATTTATATTATAGAGTTTTGTCAAAAATGTAAACAAATTGAATAATTATTCTTTTTCCTTCTCTTAAAGTTATCTCGAAAACTAGAGCTGAAAAAAAATAATTGAATATTTTAACTCAGCGCCCCCGAATAAGTCAAAATTAGTTATGAGATTTCTTGCACTTCAGAATAATGTGAATTTTGTTTTCTTGTGTTATGTTATTTTCAGACATTTCATAGGCAAATCATGCCAAACATTGATTAAATTGAATCATTGTTCTTCAAAATGAGCAAACCACAGTGATAAATTCATGAGATTTTCATGATTCATCCTTAGAAAGCCTATCCCAGATTTATTTAAATTAGGTTAAGAAAATTTAGGAAATCTGTTAAAAAATTAGAATCAAAAAAATCTTTAAAATAATGAGTTTATTATGATTTTGACTTTGCTCAACATCTCAATGCAATGATTTCATACGAAACTTCAAATATAAAAAATCACCGTTCATAATAAAATTGTGAAAACACTTTTCGAAAATGGGCAATGATGAAAATCGCTATGGTTAATCTCCATGGACTTTTAAATGAAAGTGATGTAGAAAAATACCATCTCATCGGTTCGAACAAAAAAGATTTTTCTCAGAAAAAGGTTCAAATATTTTTACAAACCATTTCGGCTGGTTAAATCACCTTATATTTAAAAAAAAATTCTGCAAGAACATGAATTCGTTTTATTAATCCTTTTTAGTTTTTTTTTTTGTCAAAAATTTGTCGTTATAAAAAATAACGAAAAGCTCTGCAAACCATTATTACCTAAATTTTATATTCAGTGCGGCGCGCCGAAAGAATTTCAAATTAAAAGTGGCCCGTTGCTTAAAAAGATTGCTCACCCCTGATATATATCATATGTTCTAGTAGACACGTAATTTTACTGATATATCCATTTATTTTTCTCCGTGCACAGCTAAAATGAAAATTTACAAAAGCTTCAGAATTTAAATTCAATTTCACACTTTATGTTTATTCAGGGATCACAGTAATTGGTGAAAAAAAGCGTGTTTGTCAGTAGCTGCGAAAAATAAACTGAAATTCAAGATTAATTTTGAATAGCACTTCTACTTCTAATCGGATTGAGAAGATATCGGGAATGCAGTAAAGCAGAGTGTGGCCCTAACATTTCGTTCCACTTTACATTATTTTAAACTATCAATCGCTTTTCCGGAATCTGATTTGAAGTCTATTGATTTCTGGTATTCCGAATCTATGATTAAATCAAAGCAATCGAAGATTCCTTTTAATTCAACCACGGTAAATGAAAAGTTCATATACCAGTATTTCGATAGCAACTTACTACCTTCTTCAGTGAACGTTTTCGATTGATGAATGTGTATCGTTTCCCTCCCTTATATTGGCCGGGTTAGGTAAGCTACTACTAGGTAGCAGAAACCTCCGAATGCTCTGCAGTTGTGTCGTTGTCTGTTTTTGGGTCTACCTACCCTATTCTGGGTGTTTTCTGGTAGTGCTGAATTATTTTCTACCCGGTTTTGGGCATTGTCAGGTAAATTATTGTATTTCTTTTTACCTAAGAATTTGAACAACCGAGTGTGCCCTGGTCCGGTGTCTCCGTTTAAGAGATGAACTGATTTTTCATTGAAGATTTCAATGCTTTCAGCAACATCCAATTTAAGCGAATTACTATTCAAAGACAGGATCAGCGAGACATTTCCTCGATCAATAGAGTGACCAGATTCACACATGTGTAAAGCTACTGCAGATCTAGGATTCTGTGAAGGAAGAATTTTCTTCTTTGAGTCAGATCTAGCTATAGCCATGTGTTCCTCGAATCTATCAATCAACTTCCTTTTGGTTTGTCCAATGTACACCTTATCACAGTCGGAACAACTGATTTTGTACACACCAGATCTATGAAGGAGCTCCACTGGATCTTTTGTCGATCCTAAGATGGATTTCAGTTGAGGATCTTGAGGACCTAGTAGTAGCTTACCTAACCCGGCCAATATAAGGGAGGGAAACGATACACATTCATCAATCGAAAACGTTCACTGAAGAAGGTAGTAAGTTGCTATCGAAATACTGGTATATGAACTTTTCATTTACCGTGGTTGAATTAAAAGGAATCTTTCGATTGCTTTGATTCAGTTGAATCATTCAACCAAGTAGGCTCATACCACAACAGAGTGAATCTATGATCTCATTAATACCCGAAATGATTTGAATAATTTGCAATCAGTTGCTTCCAAATCGAATTTTTGATAACTCGATTTGCATTAGGTATTTCATTGAATGATTTTGATAATTACCAATAGGAAACGACCAAGAACGTCGAAATCGTGTATCTATACTATTCTAACATTTGGGGTAACTTCAACTTCGCGGATCTTCAGCGTAAAAGCTGATAAGGCACCATGATAGGTGAAAAATTATAATTTAAGAACAGTTTCCATTATTTCTCATTTTTCTCAAATTTTAGTCCACAGATCAGGGAATCATTAGGAAATCAAATCTTGAAGTTATTTTGGTTTATGTAGGGCTTTCTTAAAAGTCAAAGCAAATATTTCAGAATAATTTGAAATGATTCTTATGAATGATTTTTTTAGTGAAATTGCATTTAATAGCCTACATAAAATTTAGAATAATAAATACGAACAGTGCTCCATGTTGTGCGTAATGATTGATCTATGATTCTCTGGTAGGTTAGCTCATTTTTTGACAAACCAGTAAAAATCAGTCGTCAATTAAAAACTATAGTTCGAACGATGTCATGAAATGTAATCTACATATTTTTGTTATGTAGTTTTGGATTGGTTTTCTTCATGGCTTTACGAAATCTGTTTCATAACATTTACCTTACACTTTACAATTATAATGAGCCAACACAAATATTGAAAAGACTCATTGCATAATTAGCTTAGCTTGATTGACTACTCACATCCACCTTTAATCATTGAGTCCGAAATGCTTCTTCAACATTTTCTTTCGTATGAATATACCAATGCTAGATGGTTTCTCGTATGAATATACCAATGCTAGATTATTTCTTTCAATTTTTTCATTAATTGGAAAATATCGTTATGAAAATAAATACATTTCGAACTCCAAGATCGTTGGCGTGGCTCAGTAGAACGAGTTCCACATCGCCAATGGTTGCTACTCCGTGATTGACCGAGGCCATCAGTTTTGTTCAGAGGTCAAATGAATAGAGCCTGGGATTGGCATCACATTCACAATGCTCAAGCCTGATGCTCTCTCTTTCTACATCAATAACGGCGCCGGCCACGTCCTAGTAGTCAATGGATAGATTGGAAAATATAGAAAAGGATGAAAGAATCTTGTGCTTTAGGACCGAGGTCACCTCTGCATCCTAGCAAAATAATTTTGGTTTGGAGGTTTGGGTAAAAGGAGGTGATCGGGAGACACTTTTGACTAGTGTAATTAAAACTATCAAACATATTCTTCTAAACTCCTACTATTGCATAATGAAATTAGTTTATGACTTTTTCCCCAATAATATTTCCCATCTTAAATTTACTTTAAGTATCACTACTAAAACTAAATTCAAAAAAAATCTGCCTTCAATTTGAAAACTTTAAAAAACGATCTACATATTTCTCATTTAAAAGAAATAAAATGTATTTAATAAACAAGTTGAATACGTGTTTGACGAATTTTGAGATCTATCGCAAATCAATCACAAGTGTTACTAAACTTTACTGTTTTGATTGAAAAATAACAAAAACTTGAAAACTTGTGTAAAACAGACTGATTGCGCTCGTATTTACTGTCTACAAAGTAATTTAGCAAAATTTTTAATGTTTCAATTTGGGTAAAATTACACAAAAAATGATAAATTCTTGGGATCAAACCTAAAAACAAACCTTGAACTCTTTTGTTTGGAATATTTAAAAAAAATATAACTTATAAAGGATTAAAATAAAAAACAGAAAGCAAAGTGCTTCTCTTAAACAACATTACCTATTAAACGAGGTAATCCTTCCGCTTCATTTAAACCATAGCAAAGTAATTAATTCGTAGTTTCTCAAAAAATGAACACCAATTTGAGTCAGTTTTTCTTTTGAGTTCTAAACAAAATATTTTTAAAAAAATCTCTATTTCCCTGATATATATAAAAAAAGAATGACTAGTGAAAATATTCAAAAAATTCTGTGATTGTGATACTTATTAACATTATATTTTTAACTAGCTGTTCCCATACGAACTCCGTTTCGCTTTCAACTTGGAATATGTTATGAACAGTTTGTATGAAAGTCAATAGCCAAATATTTTCCTGATGCATTTCCGAATTAATTGATAAGTTATAATTGCAAAAATGTTGAACGAACACCTCTTCTGTCGTCTGCTACTTCATTTGAAATCAGGAATTGATGGCCCGTGCCCAAAAAAAACCCCGTATAAAAATTTCGAATCGATCGTCGCATAACAACACAATTATTGCCAAAGAGTAAAACTCCTTTTGGTGGCCTCTTATACAATCTTTGATATCTGAAGTCGATTGTCCGTCTCTGAAAACTACCGTGTGCAAATTTTCATCCCAATCCGATGTATAATAACGACGATATTTCAAAAACATTGTAAGGTTGTTCGCTGAATTCAATACCTAAAATCGATTGATCGTCCCTCAAAACTCTCGTGTACCAATTTCCTTTAAATAGATGTAAAACAACGACAATATCGCAAAAACAGTGAATAGTTAATATGGACGACCCCTTAGGCCGACCCCTGACTTTTATTTGGATAAGTGAATTCAATTGATTGTCCCAAATAACCCCTATGTGCCAATTTTCAACCCAATCCGATATATAAAAACAGCAAGATGACTAAGATATTGAAAACTTAATATAGACAAACATCATTTCTTAGGAAGCTTGAATAGATTTGGCCTAATAGTTTTATCTTCAAAAGATTAAACTGCTTTTTTTTCTTTTCCATCCCTTATCTAATTAAAATATCTGTTGAAGATTATCCCACTTTTCATTATGGATGATTTCGTTGAGCATGTTGAAAACTCACTTTGCATGTTTTCAACTGCATGTGTGTATTTTTTTCGCTTTTTAATTTCGCACTGTTTAATTTAGTTTACCTTAAATGTTGGAAGTTCTACTAATAGCTTTTTGAAGTTATCGAAAACACATCATTTCGAAAACACCATTTTTACATTATTAAAAAGGTTTCATTTGAGTTCTCTTTTTTTTTCATGGGCACACATCCCATTCATAGATGCTAGAACCGACCACATTGATCATCAATGGTAACTCAAAAGTTAGAAATTGGTCAGTGAAATCGAATTGTATAAAACTCAAAACCTCAAATTTTATTATCTTATCAATTCATCTAATCCCCCATAAAAATTTCAATTGAAGCGTTAAAATCGCAGCCTTGAACTTTTAACTCTAAATCTAAAAAAAAATTCTTTCTCTATGAGGAATTCCAAAAATATAAAAAATGGTTGACCCTTAAAGCCCCCCAGCAGCGGTAAAGAGCACTTTGAAAGCCACTACTATTTAGTTCTAGTCAATATATTCCTAACAGGCTAGTTGTATTTTTCAATCAGAATGTAGGCTTATAATTGTATCCAAAAATCTCGTACCGATAGCACGTGCTTTGAACAGTAGAAGGTACAAAAAACACCCGCCAAAATTTTCACTTGTAAATTTTTAATGCTCGGCAAGCTTTGATTTGCTATCCAGTACATGTGAGCTCTGGATGGTCGTTTCTAATAGCCTGCCCATGGTGATGGTGAAAACAATCCCGCCAACGAAACGAACGGAAACGAAAGTCGTTTCAAAAAATGGGTGCCATGACTTTTGGTTCGGGGGAATAAAACCGTTGTTGTACGGACGACCGCCTTCAAAAGGGGTCATCCGAAAATCTAAAAACTTTTTCCATCATTCCTGGTCCTAATGAGCACCCATGCCAAATTTCAACTCTCTAGCTCTTAAGGCAGCTGAGCCTATTGGAGACAAACATACAAACGAACAAACAAACGGAAATTACTTTTTATATATATAGATTCAATTTTTTTTTAAATAACTAAACGACAAGAATTTGAAAAGATCATCAATCAAATCTCAAGATGATAAAATATCTTAATTTCATCAAAATTACGAAACAATTATGCAAATTTTTGATGTGGCACAAATATTCATGAATATTTTTCAATTTGAAAACATTGCTATATTGATAGTTTCAATTTGCAACATATTAAAGGTAGAGAATAACGAAAATACTTAGCTTGAATATCTCCCAGAGACCAACGCACATGAATGGTCCTCCGAACGTTTCTTCCTCGCTTTGTGTGAACGGCCGACATCAATCAAGAAGTTTGGAGATTTTATATCGAGTAGCACCATCTGGATAACGCTCTGTTAATTTGAAGATTTCTTGATAGTTATTCGAATTTATAACTGTTTCTGTTCACATTTTATAACTTTTTGGGACAAATTAAATTTTCCAGCCGGAAGAAACACAACCGTCATCGACGGCCTATTGAAAAGACTCATTGCATAATTGATAAAATTAAGGAAGAGTGTAAATGAAAAATGCATTTATGCAAATTCGCGTTTCAACAAATTAGCATTTCTACAAGAAACTACAGAGGGGCAGGAGAATTGAACATGTTAATTTTCGATCAAAATACAGTCAAAAGTGTCTCTCGATCATATCATTTATCCCAAACTTCAACCAAAATGATTTTGCTGGGATGCAGAGGTAATCTGGATCCTAAAGCATAATATTGACCTTTCATCCTTTTCTATCCCTTCCAATCTATCTATTGACTACTAGGACGTGGCCGGCGCCGTTATTGACCTCTGGGCAAAATTGATAACTTCGGTCAATCACAGAGTAGCAATCATTGGCGATTTTGAATTCGTTCTACTGAGCCACGCCTGCGATCATGAAGTTCCAAATGTATTTGTTTTAAATAAGATTTATAAACAAAATGAAATCAATATTCATATCAAATACATGATTCGAGAACATATGATTTCAGCATCTGGTCTCCGAAAAATGGTTTAGCAACGTTTTCAATAACATTTTTAATAACTCTGTTTCCTATTGTTCGCTATTCGCTGATAAAACCTTCTTTGCCAAGAGCAGGGTTGCCAGCGGGTTTCCATTTTTCTATTCCCGGTTTCTCCCGGTTTTCCCTTGTGAGATTTTATGTTTTCCACGGTATCAGAATACACTGCTTAATACCATAAATCCAGTATTTCATTTGTTCAACGAAATTTGTCACCTTAGTCGTAGTCTTTGACAACAAGTCTTTTTACAGCTTTGATAACTGATTTTTACGGAAACTTCTTATTTTTATAATTTGAATTTTTTGGGCGTCGTCTTGGAATCTTGAAGTTTTGCATTGCGTCATTTCAAAACAACATTTTGATATTATGTGGTACATCTAAATTAACCTTCTGGATCTCAAATTCTCTGGGAGATTTTTAATTTCGTTCAACTAATCAGAACCGAAACTTCCATTTGTCAATAAAAATTTGGAGGTTAAAAAGTTTGAAAAATCTTCAGAATTATAGTGAGGAAAATATATTCTCCGAGATATTTACGGTAAGATTTTTTCGTGAAAAAAATTAAACAGTATTTCATATGATTTTTTTTTGTTATTTTCAAACTGTGGGGGGAATTTATAAATTTTGAGGATTTTATTGAAAAATTTTATGAATTCCTCGAAAAATCATTTTAAATTTGGTAGAATTGGACCCAAAAATAGAGATATATGATTTTCAAATGAAATTTGATTAGTTATTTCTGAAATCAAAATATAGACCCTGTTCGATTTTGGCAACACGCCCGTACATTTTGTGTTGCCAAAATTGAATGTTGCCAAAATCGAACGGTTTTTTTTCTTATCTATTTTTCAGTAATTTTTACAAAATAACTATTATTATTATCA
>NC_073693.1:39775157-39950157 GCF_029784155.1 Uranotaenia lowii
AAAACGTTAATTTTAATCAATTTACGAACGTTTGTAGTCGTTTTTTAATTTGTTTCATCATGTTTTTGATGCATTTTGCACTTTTCTTGTTTTGTCTATAATTTTGGTTTTCTTTTGTCACATTTGCTGTTATTGTCATTCTTCATCATTTTTAGTTGTTTTTTGTCATTTTCAGTCTTTTATTTGAATTCGTTTTTTTTTAACTTTTTCAATTTTTCATCTTTTTGTCATTTTTGAGTACTTTATAAATTTTTTAAAAATCTTTGGTATTTATTGTTGCATTTTATCACCATTTCAGAACATAAAAACGTATGTAAGGTGTTTGACTAAATTAAATTGGTCACATGTGCCAAAATGAATGTTGCCAAAAACGAACGAGGTTTGTACTGATTAATGAATTATGGATTCAGATTTAACGTTTCTTAATTTTGGTTTTATTTCTTTTCTAAAATGAGTATGATAAATTCAGATAATGAGTTTGAATTTCGAATCCTAAGTTAAGTTATATTTTTTAATTTTTAAATTTAATATTGAGTCCGATTTCCAAATTTGAAATCTCGAACATACACCAGAATATTGTCTAAAAGTTCATCTGCATTTTCATTCCAACTTCTAAATGCATGATTGAAGTCTTAACAAAGAGAACTTAATTTGACCATCTTAATTCTGAGTTCTGAATAGAATCTGTATTCAAAATCTAAATTTGAAATATCATATTGTGCCTGATTTTTTCAAATTTTTCTATATCAATTCTGGTCGAATTTGAATAAAGCATTACTCTTGATTAACTTCAACCTTTTCTATACGTAGGATTTATGGAGAAAAAGTTCCACTGAATAAGGTTTTTGCCCGGTTTTGATGAGTGAGTGAGTGAGCAAGAACCTGAAAATCATGTAGTTTCTCACTCAGCTGAGAATCCCATCTGAAGGATTAATATTATTTCTTTGATTTTGGAGCAGCGCTGTCAAACCAGCGTTGCCACATCCAAAACAGTACTTTTAAGCAAAAAAAATCTTTTCCATCTGTACTTTTTTGACAAATATCTGTACCAATGATACATGAAAACTCAGAGCAATTATCTTAAAAATGTCTACATTTTTACAATAACTTTGAAATTTGTACATTTCTTTCAAATATTTCAACCGTTTCTAGCATGCAAAAAATCTGTACAAATCTGTACCAAAATTTAAAAATCTGTCATCTGCAAGTGGTAAAGTGTCTCTAATAAACTTAATAATAATAAATGTCATCTGCAAGTACAAAATGTGTTTCAAAATTGAGTCCAAATCTGCACTTTTCTAGATAAATCTGTACTTTTGGAGGTTCTCGTTAATGTTGTTTGTTGATGTTTAGATGGAAAAATGCGCGTCATTTTTAACGTTTTGGTTAAGCGATTTTTTTCATCTAAGCTTCACCGAACAACATCAACGAGAACCCTCAAAAATACAACCTGCGGTGATTTACACATTCTTTGCCCCGTTGAGAGAGAAACCAACCGACAATTTCGGTATTGCTTTCGCTGTTGAAAAAGTTTCGGTGTCTCTCATGAGAATTGAGTGATTTCCAGAACAAGTTTAAGTTTAGAACCAAGCATTCCACCAGAGTCATTGTATTCGGAGAAGTTGCTTTGGATGGATTTAAGACGCCTCTTGCTTTCGTAAAATCTGGAGTAAAGTTAATACTTAAGTCTACATGGTCATTTTGAAGAATCAGATGGTTCCTTGGACTCGGGAATGTTGTTTTCCGACAAAATGTATCCATGCATACCTCGAAACGGACCCAAACCTATCTAGAGGACGATTTGAAATTTTGACCTTAGGATCCTTGGCCTCCAAGCAGTTCAAATTTGAACCCCCTCGACTATTTGATATGGGCTTATGTTCAAGAAGGCCTGTGGATTCTCTCACCCAAGTGTCGATTTTTTGAAACTTCCGTCGCTAAGTGAGATGCCAACTGTTATTCAAAAAAGTCTGGAAGATTGTTAATATGAAGAAAAGTGATCTTGAGCCTTGAGACGGATTTTTCCATTGGTTCATCACATTTTAAGAAAAAATAATGATAAGAATGAATTAACGAGCAAGAGGTCGCCTACATGTTTGTTTGAATATTTTGTGATACAAATGAAATCTTTACTACTAACCCCAGAATAAAACTATTATCGATAAAAAGCATATCAGTTCTTGAGAAATTGAATAAAACTCGATGATCGAAAAGGCGAAAAATGATAGGTGGTTCCAGCAGCGATTTTTTTGTCATAAATTTAGCAAAAACAAAACGCCCATATCGCTGTTCCGGTTTGGGTTGGCCACTGTTTGTACAAACGATAAGGATAAAAACTAAAATTCTTCGATTGTAAACCACAGTAAATCACAGGGGGTTTAATTGAAGTACAAATTCTAATCACTTTAAAAGTTATTTCAAAGAATCTAAGCAATTTTCGACTTTTTGTCTACCGAACTTTCCATTAACGTTTGTTCCAACTATGACCGTATTTGTATCTCACCTAGCTTTGTTATCTTTGAGGCAATACCGATAATGAATGAAAGCCAAACACTGATAAGACCACTTGAACATATCTCGGATAGAGAACTTTCTATTAGGCAGGTGGGTAATCCGTCCGGCTAGTGTCTATATTAGTTTTCGAGCACCGTCGATAGTTCTGTACCATCTCCGGTACACCTAAGCTGGTTCGAAACAATCGTCCGCGTGTTCTTTTAAAATTCTGTTAGTAAAATCGATAAAATGAAATTCTTGATATTCCTTTCAATCCTAGAAATTGCTCTTATTTCCATCAATGCGCAAAAATCCTGCGACAGTATTTTGGGTTGTATGGGAAATTTGGAGTGTCCAGAGGGAGAATTTCTAGAGCCTCACGGTTCGGAAAATGGCTGCTGTCCGGGTTGTGTGGGAGGAAAACTACTGAAGGAGCCATGTAACGAAACTGTTCTATGTGCACCCGGACTTCAGTGTGTTACCGATGCATGTGCACTGGATCCAAGTGAGTCATAGAGATGTGGATGAGGGAAAAGTTTAAATTTGTAACGTATAGGTGATTTCTGTAAATGGTTTTGAACTTTCATAGTTCACAAAGTTTCTCAATAGATGGCAGTAAACATAGCAGTATTGGATGAGATAAGATTTTTTTCAAAAATTATTCAAATTTCTGCAGCAAGTTGCGCATCGACGCATCACATCCAAGAGGGAGTCACCTGGAAGCCTGCGTGCGATGCTGCCGGCCACTTTTGGCCAAAACAATGTCATGGAGATAATTTTTCCGGCCGTTGCTTCTGTTATTCTTCCTTGGGGGAGCGGATTTTTGGCTGGCAGTGGCGCTCTAAGGCCGCCGATATGACTTGTTCCTGCAGTCGTCGGCGGTCCGATTTGGAAGCTCAGGGACGTCGGGATGTTACCCTACATTGCACCGAGGACGGAAGCTTCGAGCCACTTCAGTGCGATGGGGGTGTTTGTTGGTGTGCCGATCGGGAGACCGGAAATCCGCTGCCCAACATTCCGGTTGTGACCGAGTCGATGTGGAAAAGGTTGCCCTGTTGTGAGTATACTTAATCTGCTACTGATGATATTTATGTTGAGCCCAGGTTTATTTTATGTTTTCCGTTATCCCGCCTGCAGACAATATCCTCTATCAGGGAACCGAATATCTGAGGCAGTGCGAGAGTGCCCGGTACGCCCAGGAGCTTATGAGCACCAAGTTTATTATCCACGGACAGGTGAATGTGACGTTAACGAAAATCCACTGCGATTACGATGGCTCATACGGGCGGTATGCAATCGACCGGGATTAGTAAGTAAATAAGTCTACATATTCATTTTGAGAGGAACACGATTTATCAAATACCCTTTAGCTGAATCGCTTACAACCTCTCGCATTTTGAACCCTTTAAAGAGTGACTTTTTTTTAATGAGATAGGTAAACAAACTGAACAGATTTGAAACCGTTACTTTGAGTCTTATAAAAGTTATGGCCCATAAAATTGAAAAAAAAGTATTTGAAAATTTGTTTCAATACGATTTTGCAAATTTCTTTCAAACATTATTCATTTATTTAATTTTTAGATTTTCAAAGCCTTTTTCACTTATACTTATCAAAATTGATCAAATTTAACACACGAATGACATAAAAAGGTTTGGGTTTGCTTTTCATTAATTGGTTTTCGATTGGCCATCCAATTTTTAGAAACATATCAAAATTATGAATAAAATTGTACTTCTTGTTACTGATTTTTTTTTCTAAACTTTAAATTTTGTTTCTGTCCCAACGTTCTTCTTCCCTAACAGCATCTACTGTATTTGGCGTGATGGCAGTCAAATGGAACCGTTCCATGCGATAGGTGCGGACCTGAGCACGGTCAACTGTTGTAAGTATCAACATTAAAAAGACGAAAAATGATAGCAAAGCTAGAAAATTGAAACAAGCTCGAGTCGAAAGAATGCTGCTTCCTCGAACGTTTTTCCATTACATGCATCATGAGGGTGGAGAAAACGCCCGAATGTATACTATGAACATGAAGAGAGTGTTACGAATGAATTTCAAATCGCTGTTACGTTTAGGGGGGGCAGCATCTTCGTTATGGTGTTACTAACGTTACTTTCTGTTTGTCTATTCATGTTTATGTTATTTGGATTTGAATGCTGCAAAACAGGCAAGAAAGGGTACCGGTTTATGAGGTAACTTAAAGTTGCAGAAAACATTTGGCTGACGAAACAAAAAAAACTCTAAGTTATTATTCACATTTTATAGTGGATTTGATCAGATTGTTCTTTTTGAACATTTATCATTTATGAATCCTTAATGTCATGTAGATTTTCCCCTATCAATTTCTTTCAATTATCATGAGAATGAGTATCGATTGAGGCTAATAATTTTGACAACTCGCGTTTAGTTTGATTACAACCTTTTATAATTCGTTCTTGTATCAGCCAATGCAAGATGTGTGTAGTTGTAGTTATCTCATGCAATATAATGCTACATATAAGCGTTGATTTTTTTTTTAATTTTGATTCTTTGTGTTGTTAATCAAATTTCGAATCCTTTTAACGAAATATGATTTTAAAATCTACGTCTGGATAACGTTTGATTCGATGTTCGTGTCGATGATTCTGATTGTTAAATCCTATATTGAATTATCCATTTTTTCTGTCCATCAGAAACTCTTCAAAACTAAGATTTTGAATCTTAGTTTTTTTATTTATATGGCAACCTTCTTTTTGTGTTCCAAAGTAAGTAGATGATTTTTCAAATTTTGTTGACATATGATCGTGGTTATAGGTTCTTGAGATTGAGATTTTAATTCATGAAGGAAATTAAAATAAAATTTTTGTAACTTCAAATTCGTTAAAAAATTATCCTGAGGCCTTTTTGTATGTTTTATTGCAATTCCACAAACCTTTTGTACTGAAACTTAAATCTTGACACTCAGATACACTACCTCCTCTCTTTGGAATGGGGTTTCTTTAAGAACTGTAACAACTTTACAACTCCAGAATTTCCAACCATTTGAAGCTCAAAGTACATTAATCAAATATTAATTTGACACATGTTCAAATCTGGTAGCCAAGTCACAAATGCTTACCAATCACGATAATCAACAGAAATAGAAAAAAAAATAAACCTGGTATCCAATAATTTATTATTTATTACATTGATATATTGATTGTTAAAAAAGCTTTAATGTAATTACAAATTTTATGCTTCATATCAGCTGATCATGCTTCATATCAACATACGCTTTAAAAATATTTAAGCCTCAATTTCGTTTTGTGTTTCTTGACCTATTAAATGATCCATTCTATAATCAAAAGAGTTTTGATGTCACAAAGCCTCAAAATAAACATTTTTCAGATGTGCACAGAATTTAAAGTTTTTTTATTAATTTGGGTGCCTTGAATCTAAATCACCAATATAAGTTTTATTTTTATCAGCTTTTGTTTACTAAATTACTCTTGAAAATGTAGGAAGACATAATTTAAAAAAATAAATTCTGCACTTTTTTTAAAAACCGCATAACGTTACAAAAGTTTTGAAAATAAAGATTTTAACCAACGATAAATTTTCTAAAATGCGCTATTAATTTTTACTTCTGTGAAAAAAGAATAGAAGCATTATTTTTGTTTTCTTTTATCGATTCTCTTAAATAAAAAAAAAATTAACGATTTTTTAAAGTAATTTTTAACCAAATTAAATTTTGGATATTACTAAAACAGAAGCCAAATCGATTTGTTAAATTTGTTAAATATTTTAAAACTTGAGAAATTCAGTAATGTCAGAAATACTGGTAATGATATCTTTTCGAATTTCTAAAAATTGTTGAATTTAACTTTTTGAATAAATTTTTCCTTTAAAGTTTGGCAAAATATTATTGTTTCATTGAATGAAAAAAAAACAAAAAAATCAAAATCAGTTTTTGTCTTTCATGATGTTTCGTAGGTTTATCAGTTTTCAATGATAGATTTCATTCAGATCTGAACAATTTCAAACTAAAAAAATACATATCACCGTAGCTAGATTTGAAAAACAAAGTCTAACAAAAGCTTCGAGTTCAGGAAGCTCAAATCTTTCAGGTCACAATCAAAGAACATAGGTACATAAAATTTTATAATAAATATTTTGAAATGGTTAGACGTATTAATTGAAAAATTTCCTTCTAAAAACTTATCTTATCCATTTACATTATGTTTATTAATTTTCATACAAATTTTTCCAGTTGAACAGTCCCAGTATTAAAATTTTTGATTTTTTTTAATAAGTTTGTCTTTGTTTTTCTGTTCTGAATTTTTGTGTTTGTGTGTAAATTTATAAACTAATTATTAAAAGTTCAAAATGTAATTCGAAGTTCCATCACTAAAGCTAAGTATTAATGCACACAAAATTACCTAATGAGTATTTTTTGTGTTTTCAGCATGTGAAACAAGTAGGTAGTAGGAATTCCATACTTTTGTTTTCATCACTTTCTTGTTTGATGTTATCATCGACTTTTTTCGGCGAAAATAAAAACGAAATTACTTGCCAGTTGGTCCAAACGTTTCGAGCTACTTTTGGCGTTTCGCTCCTCCTCAGTGGACCTTAAAATTAATTTTATTAATATTATAATTTTCCATTTTACAAGAACTTATTATCTTACTTTATCTAGCGATCGTCGTACTGTTATTCGCTGTCTGTTGTTTGTTTTTGATGTTATGTTTACATTGATCTGTCAGTGTCTTGATCTTTGGTAAAATGGAGTTGTATGCTGATTTGAAGTTAATTGAATCTTTCTGTTTGTTAACAACGTCGTTGTCGCCCCTAATTTTAATGTGAAACATTTCTGCACAGATTCTGGTGTTGTACTTCGAGACTTTTTCTAAAATTTTGGTATTTTTAAAATCAAAAACATGACCGTGCTCGATGCTATGTTGTGCAAGTCCGGTTCCTCCTATTTTTTTGTTTTTAACATCGTTTTTATGTTGTTCCAATCTTTTTTGTAAGAATTGACTTGTTTCTCCAATGTAGGATTTTTCACATCCTCCACATTTTATGTTATAAACCACATTTGCTGTTTTATCTTTTGGTATTTTGTCTTTAGTTTTTGTGAAAATAGTGTTCTTAACTTTGTTTAAAGATTGGAAGGCTACATTAATATCGTATTGTTTAAAATATCTGGCTAGTTTCTCACCTAGACCTGCACAGTATGGAATTGTAATAAAATTTTTGGGTTGCTCATTTTTTGTTTCACTCAGACTGTTGTACATTTTGTGGGTTCGTTCTTTTATAATTTTTGTAACAAGTTGTTGAGGATAGTTATTTATCTTTAAAATATTCTGAACTGTTCTTAGTGTTCCTTCTCTAAAGTTCACATTAGACAATTTTAAAGCTCTATCAACTAATGCTACCACAGTGTTAATTTTGTGTGAAAATGGACTTACAGATCCAAAATCCAAATATCGGCCTTTCTCGTCCTTCGGAAACCACTCTGTTGTAAAACTTTGCTGTTCCCGTCGAACGATCATATCCAGAAATTTGATTCTGCCATCCGTTTCGTGTTCAATCGTAAACTTTAATCGTTGATGCATACTATTGAACACT
Organism: Uranotaenia lowii; assembly: GCF_029784155.1. Classification (NCBI taxonomy): domain Eukaryota; kingdom Metazoa; phylum Arthropoda; class Insecta; order Diptera; family Culicidae; genus Uranotaenia; species Uranotaenia lowii. Next base: position 39,783,238 of record NC_073693.1, read on the forward strand.
TCCATTATGGGCTGCTGCTCGTTCACCTTTGCGCACACGAGACAATCATCCACGTATCTCTTGTAGAGTACCGGGGCGATACCTTGTTCGAGTAAGGTGTCTAGCGCAGCATTTTCGATCCTCTCCAGTGCAATTGATGCTATCACCGGACTTAACGGGCTACCCATCGGCACACCGAATTTTTGTGCAAAAATTTTTCCATTGAGTTGAAAAAAGTTTGATTCTAAAACTATTTTCAGCATCTCAATGAAACTCTCCTTCTCGATATCCGTGTGTTCAGCTACCTCTGTCCAACGCAAATCCACCGACTCAATAGCAAAATCCACTGGGACATTTGTGAACAACGACACAACGTCCAGTGAAAACAAAACTGTTTCCAATGGAGGGGCAATTTCGCGTACTTCTTCTGCGAACTGGAAGCTGTTGTTCACATGATATTTCGATTTGCCCACGATTCCGTTCAAAATGCTCGCCAGAAATTTTGCCATCCGATATGTCGCTGTCCCAATCGTTGAGACGATCAACCGAAGCGGGACCCCTTCCTTGTGGGTCTTAGGAAGACCGTAAGCTCTGGGAGGGTTGCAGTGAAACAGTTTCAGTTTCCTCCCGACGGGTTGTTCGATATACTTATTACTGACCCAATTATCGATCAAGGCGTTTATCCGTTTTAGTGTTTTAGCTGTCGGATCCTTCGGTAATTCAATATAAGTTTCGGAGTCATTTACGAGATCATTTATTTTCGATTTATAATCTTCGGTTTTCATGACGACAATCTGCTTACCTTTGTCAGCTTTTGTTACTATCAGATCAGGGCGATCTTTCAGGAATTTCCTCGCATCATTCATTTCCTTGCGAATCCATTCATAATCATCATGGAAAGACTGGTTGGTGTAGTTGATGTGATTGGTAACAGCATTCGAGATATCGAATCGAATTGTTTGTGCTTGTGTGTGGTATTGTATCACACTTTCGATTTCAGATAAAATCATCACATATGGCACTGCGTGTGGATCTGGACAATTAAACCCGCTGCCGAGCTGGAGTGATCGCATCACACAGTCGGGCAGATCCTCGTTGGTTAAATTTTGCACCCAACTATCGCACACCGATGAGGATGTTATTTTTTCCTCCTTCATTCTCTCCAACTTCGTATTTTGACGAGATTTGCACCTACGGAATGTGTTTGATCTCTTCTTATTTGCACTTGCACTTGTAATCTGGTAGTCATCGTAGTTCATAAACCGTTCTAGATATAAACGATTATTTGCTACCGTACGTTCATTTCTGGCAATGCTCCTCATCGTATCACATATCAGCATATTCAAAATTTGTTTGCGAAACTTACTTGTGCACTTTTCAAGTTGTTCGACCGATTCTCTGCATTCAAGATACACATTGACGGGGATGTCTGCATCTTGAATGCAGAGAATCGGTCGAACAACTTGAAAAGTGCACAAGTAAGTTTCGCAAACAAATTTTGAATATGCTGATATGTGATACGATGAGGAGCATTGCCAGAAATGAACGTACGGTAGCAAATAATCGTTTATATCTAGAACGGTTTATGAACTACGATGACTACCAGATTACAAGTGCAAGTGCAAATAAGAAGAGATCAAACACATTCCGTAGGTGCAAATCTCGTCAAAATACGAAGTTGGAGAGAATGAAGGAGGAAAAAATAACATCCTCATCGGTGTGCGATAGTTGGGTGCAAAATTTAACCAACGAGGATCTGCCCGACTGTGTGATGCGATCACTCCAGCTCGGCAGCGGGTTTAATTGTCCAGATCCACACGCAGTGCCATATGTGATGATTTTATCTGAAATCGAAAGTGTGATACAATACCACACACAAGCACAAACAATTCGATTCGATATCTCGAATGCTGTTACCAATCACATCAACTACACCAACCAGTCTTTCCATGATGATTATGAATGGATTCGCAAGGAAATGAATGATGCGAGGAAATTCCTGAAAGATCGCCCTGATCTGATAGTAACAAAAGCTGACAAAGGTAAGCAGATTGTCGTCATGAAAACCGAAGATTATAAATCGAAAATAAATGATCTCGTAAATGACTCCGAAACTTATATTGAATTACCGAAGGATCCGACAGCTAAAACACTAAAACGGATAAACGCCTTGATCGATAATTGGGTCAGTAATAAGTATATCGAACAACCCGTCGGGAGGAAACTGAAACTGTTTCACTGCAACCCTCCCAGAGCTTACGGTCTTCCTAAGACCCACAAGGAAGGGGTCCCGCTTCGGTTGATCGTCTCAACGATTGGGACAGCGACATATCGGATGGCAAAATTTCTGGCGAGCATTTTGAACGGAATCGTGGGCAAATCGAAATATCATGTGAACAACAGCTTCCAGTTCGCAGAAGAAGTACGCGAAATTGCCCCTCCATTGGAAACAGTTTTGTTTTCACTGGACGTTGTGTCGTTGTTCACAAATGTCCCAGTGGATTTTGCTATTGAGTCGGTGGATTTGCGTTGGACAGAGGTAGCTGAACACACGGATATCGAGAAGGAGAGTTTCATTGAGATGCTGAAAATAGTTTTAGAATCAAACTTTTTTCAACTCAATGGAAAAATTTTTGCACAAAAATTCGGTGTGCCGATGGGTAGCCCGTTAAGTCCGGTGATAGCATCAATTGCACTGGAGAGGATCGAAAATGCTGCGCTAGACACCTTACTCGAACAAGGTATCGCCCCGGTACTCTACAAGAGATACGTGGATGATTGTCTCGTGTGCGCAAAGGTGAACGAGCAGCAGCCCATAATGGAAGTGTTCAATAGTATGCATCAACGATTAAAGTTTACGATTGAACACGAAACGGATGGCAGAATCAAATTTCTGGATATGATCGTTCGACGGGAACAGCAAAGTTTTACAACAGAGTGGTTTCCGAAGGACGAGAAAGGCCGATATTTGGATTTTGGATCTGTAAGTCCATTTTCACACAAAATTAACACTGTGGTAGCATTAGTTGATAGAGCTTTAAAATTGTCTAATGTGAACTTTAGAGAAGGAACACTAAGAACAGTTCAGAATATTTTAAAGATAAATAACTATCCTCAACAACTTGTTACAAAAATTATAAAAGAACGAACCCACAAAATGTACAACAGTCTGAGTGAAACAAAAAATGAGCAACCCAAAAATTTTATTACAATTCCATACTGTGCAGGTCTAGGTGAGAAACTAGCCAGATATTTTAAACAATACGATATTAATGTAGCCTTCCAATCTTTAAACAAAGTTAAGAACACTATTTTCACAAAAACTAAAGACAAAATACCAAAAGATAAAACAGCAAATGTGGTTTATAACATAAAATGTGGAGGATGTGAAAAATCCTACATTGGAGAAACAAGTCAATTCTTACAAAAAAGATTGGAACAACATAAAAACGATGTTAAAAACAAAAAAATAGGAGGAACCGGACTTGCACAACATAGCATCGAGCACGGTCATGTTTTTGATTTTAAAAATACCAAAATTTTAGAAAAAGTCTCGAAGTACAACACCAGAATCTGTGCAGAAATGTTTCACATTAAAATTAGGGGCGACAACGACGTTGTTAACAAACAGAAAGATTCAATTAACTTCAAATCAGCATACAACTCCATTTTACCAAAGATCAAGACACTGACAGATCAATGTAAACATAACATCAAAAACAAACAACAGACAGCGAATAACAGTACGACGATCGCTAGATAAAGTAAGATAATAAGTTCTTGTAAAATGGAAAATTATAATATTAATAAAATTAATTTTAAGGTCCACTGAGGAGGAGCGAAACGCCAAAAGTAGCTCGAAACGTTTGGACCAACTGGCAAGTAATTTCGTTTTTATTTTCGCCGAAAAAAGTCGATGATAACATCAAACAATTCATCGCGGCGATTAACCAGTTAATCAACATCACTTTCTTAATTATTGTTCAAGAAATCAGTTCCCAATCTTGATTTTTTCAGTATATATAAGTTTTCAATGATGAATTGAACATGTCTCATTTTTAATATATATAAAGTCAATATTGTGAACTGCAAAGACATTAATTTTTATTTTGATAACTGAAAGAATCAAATATTTAAAAAAAAAATGATCTAAGTCAGAGATTTGAGCACTGGCAGTCTTGAAACTAAATTTAAGATATTCATCGTTTTATAAAATTAAATAAATTGGCTACTAGGTATATGCTTTGGATAAATTCTCTTCAATTCAAAATGGATATTTTTTTCTGATTAAGAATTTAAATTTCAAATCGTGAATAAATGATTTTTTTCCGAATTCATGTTTTATTTCTGACATGATCTGAAATTTATTTTGGAATTGGGATTTAATTTCATTTTAATCTGGTTTCATTTTTAATGTTATTTAGGTATTTCTGCGCAGATTTTTATGTCCGAAGATTAAAATTCTTATCTTATTGAAATTTCAATCCGTATTCGTTTTCTAGTGTTTCGCAACTTTTGATTTCATATTTGTAAACTAGACTGCTTAAAATGTGTTTTAAAAAAAAAAATTCTAATTCAGATGAGGAACATTTATTTGAACAATTTATTAATTACGTCCGGAAAAAAGTATTGATTGGAATATTTGATTCTGATTTAATTTGAATCATTACAGTAAAATTTATAATTTACTCAAGTCTGTGTCATGGTCATAAGTAGGAAAGTAGTTTTAGAAACCAATTTTCTTATTTATTGAGCATTTCTCAGAAGTTTTGGTATTATTTTGTAGCTAAATTTGAATTAAAAAAAAAACCCGACTGAAGTAGGCTGCGGCCGTGGATGACGGGTGTGATTTTTTTTTCGCTGCGAATTTTAATCTCGGGAAAATATTTCATTTTTACGTATTAATTGTTATTTGTGCTGAAAAACTGTTCGGAAATTGAAAGCTTTGAGTTAGCATAGTATAGATTCTTGTTTGGTAGACGTTCTACATGCCTAATTTATTGCCAAAATTGGTGGATGATGTGTAGTGGCCGCTGTAACAGCTAGAGCCGGTGCCGAAGCTGAAAGAAGATGTACTTCAACACAAGATACTTCCTGCTAATCATTCGTCAGATCAAATATTTGAAGAAGACCCGGATTACATCACAATTTCTATGAAGCTGAAGTCAGAAACTTTGACCAATTTGCTGAAGGAACTATAAGGCTCCATCATTGCATACATTCAAATGGTACTTTGAAGAGGAAGGAAGAATGCGCTGAATTCGGTGAGATTGTTCAATTTATAGGAATTTGTGAAACATATCATTATTATTATATTGACAAGTCCTACTTGCCATGTAGGATGCCCCATATCTAAAACCCTCCCCATTCCTTTCTGAAACAGCTTCATGGGTCGTATGAGTTCTCTGCACCTAAAGAGTTTATTTCGCTGTTTCAGAACTTTCCTATCATGATTACATTGACTTGCCACGGTGTGCATTATAGTACCTCACCGAAAATCAAAGCGGCACTTGAAATAAGTATTGAATCCAGATACTTATTTTGGCATCTCGTGTTGGCTCTGATTAACAGTTGTACTTTATGTATCAGCCAATGCAAGATGTGTGTAGTCACCCTCTGCTATGCTATGCTATGCTAAATTTGAATTAAAAAAAAAACCCCTTATGGACGGGTTCTTCGCACGGGCCTACAATAAGGCAAAAAACAACTTAAACAGTATCAATCAACATTAAGTTTTTATGAATAAAGGGTATCCGAGAGATTTGAAATATTTTTCCTTTTTCTCCTTGTCTTTCCAAACTTTATTTGAACCCGATTTAATACATTTAACAGTGGATTGTAGCCTTTCTTACAGCCTGTTGATTTTATTTAGATGCATTTGACACCACATAATTTGCTATTAATTGAATATTTTTGAATGTGAGTGAGTGAAATGAAAGTTATAGAAATAAATAAATGGAAAGATTACTGGGTATAATTACAATTGCTAGAGTAAAATGCGATGCTCCAACGTAGAGTACAACAATCGGTCGAATTAATTTTAACCATTTTAAAAATGTCAATATTTTTAATTTTGTCATTTTGCCAATTTTATCAATTTTGTTATTTTTGAAGATTTTGACAAAATTGACGAAATGAACCGAAGGGAAAAAAATGACAAAACAGATGGACAAAATCTAAAACATTGACAAAATTAAAAAAATGAACAAATTGACTAGAAGGAAAATTTCGGCCAAATTGACAAAATTGATGAAAATGACAAAATCGAAAAAATTGACAAAAGTGACAAAATTGAACAATTGTCAAAATTGATAAAATTTTCGAAATGGAAAAAAATCAAAGTCTACTAAACTGACAACCAGCAGATCGTGGCCTAGAGGATAGCATACTTGTCTTCTAAGCCTACGATCATGAGATCGAATCCCGGTCGTGACATACCCTGGCACACATAGTATGATGAAGGTTGCCGGTTTTAGCATTAGTGAAATGCTAGCCGTGTATACTTTGGAATTGTACGCCTCAATGATGCAGCACATGCATGTGGATGGATCTTTTCAAGGGAACTTAGATTGCACTTCGAGATCCTACCTAGTTATGTGTGTGCTCGTAGTGCTACCGGTAAACAACTGCAACTTCAACCAATAGTGCAGGGGTGTCAAGTAGCATAGCAAAGTAAAAATAATAACGCGGGGTAAACCACAATAGATCAACTTAATGGTCGCAGTGGACTCTCTCCCCAACAGGAAAAAAAAAACTGACAAAACTGACAAAATTTACATAAATAGTACACAATAGTAATGATTATTTGTCAATTTTCAAATTTTTGCATTTTTGTAATCTTTGCTATTTTTGTCAATTTTTAATTCCTGTAATTTTTTTTGTGATTTTTGTCCTTGTTGTTATTTTTGTCAATTTTATCGATTTTTCAATTTTTTACATTTTGTCAATTTTGTCAAGCTTTAAAAATGGGTCGATGTAGTTAATATTGTCAACTTTGTAAATTTTGTCATTTTGTCATCCCTCATTTAGTTATCAAAAGAGTCATGCTTGTCACTTGAACATTATCAAAGAATGTTAGTTTGGCAACAACAAAATTCAATTTTTTTGATCTAGTTCGTTTATAAGCTGTACGGGTACAATAATTAAAAATCAAAGAAAGAGATATGGAATTTAGACTGGGCTGGAGAAAATACTTGCTCCTTTCTCCTTCACAGTTTTCCGGGGCGATGACAGCATAGCTGATAGGGAGTAAAAGCTATTAGTCTCTCCCTTCTACATATGATAAACTTTATACCATGATAGCGAGCGCGACTGTCTCCTTCCGTGTCTATGATGTCATGTAAAATTTGACGTCATATTCTTGATCATCTTAAGGGGGGAGTAGGGTCTAACGGGTAAAAAAAACAGCATTTTTAAGAATTTTTTTAGAGCTATCTTTCAAACAAATGTATTCAATTTTTTTTGCAGTATTCAAAGCATTGTTAAAAGTAACAAACATTTAGTAATTTTTTCGTAGAAAAATATTGAAAAATGAGCCGGTGACGGAGCACTTTCGAGGATGCCTTTTAGAAAACAGGATTTGCGGTGGACACTGTATCTCAGCACAGAATCATCTGAAGTCAAAAAATCAGAGCAAAATATTTTTAATACATATTTTTCTAGACCCCAACGATTTTATTTAACTTAAAAAAAAATTGAAATTTTTGTGGCTGTTTGAAGTAAAAACTACGATTTTTCACAAAAAAATCCGCCATTTTTTATCTGTAAAATCTCCCCAAAGTAAAAAAAAAAAGAAAATCGTTGGAGTTTGGTATTTTATATGTAGAAAATATGTTCCAAATCTGAAAAGAATCGGTGAAGTAGTTTTCAAATGACGATGTCCACTGATTTTAAAAATGTGCTTTCGAGAAAAACACGTTTGAAGTTTCTGCTTAGATAAGAGAATAGAGGCCTATAAAAGGAGATAAAGGCCTATAATTTCTACAGTTTTGCTTCGATTGACTTGAAAATTTGACACAACATTCTTGATATGTTTTACAATAAGAAAATTTAAAAAAATCGGTTTTTTGAAAGTGTGAGACTCTATACCCCCCTTAATTAGTGATTGCTGGATATTGCTAGCAAGCCAAACGGACACATTTTTTGGAGTTTTCAGAACTTTCAAGTCGATTCGATAGGTACCTATAAAGGAATGTCTAAGACCGATAACTATACCTTTCTGTAAGAAAGGCAAAAAGGCACCCTACGAACATTTGTGCGTTTATATGCCTACGATAAATTAGAAAAACACATAAATAAAGTAAAAAAAGAATTTCAAATGAAGTTTCTTAAATCAATCAAGAATAAGGCATTATAGAAATTTGAAATCTGCAAAGGAAGTTACAAGGTCATCAAGAATTTATATTTATTTGTATTTATTATATTTTATTTTAAGACTTACAAAAAAAAGCTGAATACCTTTTTTGGTTGGATTATGAGACTTAGAAGTTTCGATAAGACCTTAAATTCTTAACTGAATATGGTATAAGCGTTCTTGAAAATGCTGATAGGCTCAGTCCAACAGAAGAAATAAAAATCATGTTTGTTTTTCAAAATAAAACATTAAATTTTGGGATGCAAAAACAATGCAAAAACAATGCAAAAGTTAACATTTTCTCATGCAAACGTTAGAGCCTGAGAAATTTAACAACGAAGCCCAATCGGCTCAGTCTATTGCACAGGTAAACATTCCTCCAATTCCATCAAATATCTATAAAGAAAATTTCACTAGTAACCACGAAACACTAATCTTCTTGCTCTTCCCATGCCAGACTGCTAAACAATTTATCTGTTTGCAGTCAGTCATGATCGACTTTCGTTTCACCTCCTGAATTTGCAAGAAAGAAGTGATTTCAATGTTACCCGGACTAACTCAGCGGTATAGGCTTGTTCTTTGAAGGGGGTTTAAATCAATTTCCTGCTACCGGTTTATGTTTAAGAGGAAACACAAAACCGTAACGCAATTTTCAGCCATGGAAAATTGCTGAAATCCAAACATTTAATCTTTTTGGTTTTTTTATTATAACCATTTTGTAGAATTAAAATGCATGAGTTTATCACTACCAGTCACTTAAATGGTTGATTGAAGAGGAGACGATTTTTTTGCAAATACTAAATTTTAAGAAATATTAGGTGATTTCGTTTAAAAAAAAGGAAAAAAAAAACAGTAGATAATATTAATCTCAGAACAGTCACGGAAAGGTGCGTCAACTGAGCCAGTCTGAAAAAAAATCACATCACCATTGTCGATTCCCTCCCGGTTGTAAAACACTTAACCACACCGCCACCATCAATTGCGGTTGTAAATTTCGGATTTTACCACACACCTTTCATCGGAGACAAGACTCGTCGTAATACGACGACGATAGCAAAACATTGTATAACTTTAGCGGGGACCAACCAACGTTCGTTCGTATCATCACTGAACCGAATCGAGAGAACAACAACAATAACAACGGAAAACCAACCTGAAACTTAAAACAAAACAAAAATTGACACACTTTTCCGAATCATTTAGTTTGAAGAATGAGCGGCGATTTGTGCCGAATTTAATTGGATATTACCTTAATTTTTGTTTTTTTTTGCAGATTGCGCCCGGGATCAGAAAATTTTCTCCGATCATGGCATCAGCTTTGAGCTTTATTGCAGCGAAAACGGAAGCTACCAAAAGGTCCAGAGTCGAAACGGGGAAATGTTCTGCGTCAACGCAAGCGGATTTGTGGTGCGTCGAGGCATATTGACCGGCGAAGAGTGCATAGACACGCTTTGGGTATAATAAAGCAGAGACATTTTTCCGACACTGATTATTTGTGATTTTTTTTTTATCGGAAAGAACATTAAAAAACATTTCAACGTTCTTGTAACGGGACAGGTCTTATCTATGGAAGGTGTCATTCGCCTTAGACGGCGGAATGCAATCAGTTCGATTGAGTCTTCTGTGGGAACCACTTCTTGAGTCATCGATATGTTCCAATCAATCATAGCAAGAGTTTGCGTCCTCATTGTCTTTAGAATCATTCTTGTGAAATCCGATTGTGAAACGACAGATGTCTGTCTGTCTTCCCTACGTCAATCGGATTGTGAACCCGGGGAGATTCTAATCTCTAAAGGATCTCGGAACGAATGTTGTCCAGGATGTCGTGGAGGCCAGGGCTACATGATGCTGTGCAATGTGAATCTGCCGAATCGCATCTGTGCCCCTGGGCTCCGGTGCCAGGATCGAAAGTGTCTCTACGATCAATGTAAGTAAACCGGAGGGAGCTTTTAGTGGCGCCTAGCCTAAGCTTCAACCCAACCCACCTACATATTTCACTTTAAATCCGCCATTCATAAATCATCCCAAACCCGACCGTGCACAGCGACCTGCCTACACACGTTGCACATGCAGGCCGAGGAGGAGTGGGCCGGTTGGTATCCGCGATGCAATCTGGATGGAACCTATGCCGCCAAACAGTGTCGCGGGGATCGACTTTCGGGCCGGTGTTTCTGTTACAGCGAAGACGGACGGCGCATTTTTGGGTGGGATTGGTACCGGGATGCGGAAACCATGACGTGCGGTGAGTGTTAAAATGGAGCCGTTTAATTAGGCGGTTTAATTTTTCTCGTAAATAACTCAATCTCTAGTGGGGAGAGTCTATTGAAAAAAAATTGTGGAAGAAACGTCATAAATTTTTAGTTAGAACAATTGATCGTGTATTTGCTTTTTTCCAGTCATCTTTTTTATACACTTAAGGAGTGTCCTACTGGACTGAGTCGATTTTGGGTCATTTTTGAATTTTTCAAACCCTGACTCAGAGGTCTGAAAAGCTTCGTTTTTGTTCAAAACACACCGGTGATTTTTTGCATAATTTTTAAGTAACGTTTACATGAGTAAATTTAAACTTTAATGTTTGTATGGGATAATTAAATATTTTTTACTGAAAAATCAACATCATTCTTGGTTCTTCTGTAGAACCGAGCCTGCTAATGGTTTTTGTACAAATTTATAAACTCTATAAAGGAAATTTTTCACTGGACAACTTTTTTGTAGAACGTAACTTCGCATCTTGTAATGCAAAAAAGTTGTTAGCTGTTTAACAGGGGTATGTCTTTTGGCATTGAAAAACAATAAATTTAATTGACATCACTGCTGGTGCCTAACTAGGTATTGCATGACTGCTTTTCATGCAATAATTCGCAGTGATGCCAATTGAATTTATTGTTTATCAATGCCAGAAGACATGCCCCCATTCAACACCTAATAACTTATTTGTCTAATAAGATACGAAGTTAGGGTCTTCGACAAATTTGTTCAGCGAAAAATTTCCTTTATAGAATTTATAAATTGGCATCTAAACCATTAGCCGGCTTGGTTCCACAGAGAAAAACAAAAATGATGTTGATTTATCAGTACAAAATATTAAATTTTCCGACACGAACCTCAAAGTTCAAATTTACTCATGTAGACGTTACTTAAAAATTCTGCACAAAATCATGGATGAGTTTTGAACCAAAACAAAGCTTTTAAGATCCAGGGGTTTGGGGAACTAAAAAATGTTCCTAGTGTCCCACATCAAATTGCATCACTGTTAAAAAAAGAAACGTGGAAGACTGATTCTTTTAAACTTTCAGACGCTAAGCTTTAAACAATTTGTGATTTTCTGGTATATACTTTATGCCAGTTCAATGCCATATTCGAACAATCGTTCATTAGGCCCAACTCTACCCTAAAGGTTTTTCGCAAAATTTGAAAGTAGCTTCTTCTATACAGAAATCTTCTTATTCGTCATTTCTTCCTCAGTATTGATCTCTTTGAGATCACTGAGTCCCGGTGCTATGTCCGAATTAATGTTCTTGGATACAAACGTGCCTTTTTTTTTGGCTTCATATCACTTCAGAGCATCCTTTGAATATTGGAACGAATGAAATGTAAGTCAAAATGGTGTAGAAATCCGTTTCTTAAAGCTTAGTATGGACTTTTAACTGACCAAGGAATGCAAATCCAGCTGCAGAGAGCTTTGGAAGCATTTTTATGATAAACCTGTTTTTTTTTGTTAAAAACCATTATCCGACCATTTTGTATTTACAAACTTGATAACAACAAATTTGCTATTAAGACCATTTAAAAATGGTATTTTTGAAGAAAATCGGTCCAGTAGTTTCTTTTGCAGATGGATTGAAAACTGTAAACCGGATTTTGCAAACTGTGTTTTTAAACCAGAAGTCACTTTTAAACGCTAGTTATACGTTTTAGATGCTATGAAAATTCTATTTATTCATAATTTTATCATTAATCTAATGTAAATAAAAAAAAATTTAAAAAACATTGCAAAATATTTATGTTACAAACTTCCTAAGTAATCAAAAGTCGCATAGTTACTTAATCGTGTGCATTCAAAGTTCGCATTTTTTTGAATAAAGGCTACTCGAGAGAAAAAACAACCATTTTTCGTAAGTGCTCAATTTAGACTTCTTAACGAACCTGAAAAGTCCGTTGAAGTATCATGGAATATTTTTGCGCGTTCTAAGTGATTTGCGAAATTAGAAAATTATATTCAACTATCGTGCTTTCTACTTCTATCGAAGTTTTTAGTTCCTTGCGGAACTTCTTTTTAGCTCCATTCAGAAATTCTATGGAACTTGTGTGTTGTTTGAGTTGTGTCGAAAATTTTCAGATGGTTTTTTTACATTCACTTAGATTTTTTTTTCAAAACCTTTCTTAATTTTTTTTTCAAACGAACACACACATATAGGATCTCAGTGAAACTTCATATTTCTTTGAAGAGATCTAATTTACTTAACTCTAAGGTGTATATCTTTTAGGGCTAGCATCTCAAAAATGCCTAAACACCAGAACACAGAAAGAGTACTATGTGTGCCGTGATCGAGATTCGATCTCATGAACTATGGCTTAGAAGACATGAACGTTATCCTCTAGGCCACAATCGGCGGCAAATTGTAATAATTCAATTCCATCTATCATGTTCATTGAGATGTTTAAAAAAAATGGCTTTTTTCCCGTCGAAGGTAAATTGGACAAAAATAAAAAAATTAAAATTATTTGCTAAATGTAAATTTATTAGCAAGCTTATAAATTTAAATTACATATAAGTATTCACTACCAGTCTATATTTCATAGTTTTTACGTTATCTGCACTAGTCGAAAAAAAGTAATTCCGAATCCGAATCTTCTTGTTTTCCTTCTCGATGAAAGCAACTATCACAGTAACTGCAACGACACATTAAGCATCTAGAACAGGGGTCGGGGAACTTTTTGAATCATTACCCCAAAACATTTTTATTTAAGTTGATATTACCCCATGAAACGAAATCGAAGTTTTTTCAACATCTTCATATTATGTACCAACAAATTCATAAAATTGCAAAATGAAAATATACACTTATCACTCACAAAATATTCACTGTTACCCCCAAGAATTTCACTTCTACCCCATTTGGGGTAATTTACCCCGGTTCCCCGACCGCTTGTCTAGAATATTACGACAAACAGCTGTTATCAAAGGCAGGTTATCGCGACGGAAATTGGACACTTTGGAAATGTGGGTCAATTGAACTCATATTTTTTTCCAATGTTGAATGCAAGGATTTGGTGTAAAAAAAACGAGCAATTTTGATAATTTTCTTAAATTTTGTTTTCTGGTTTCTGCCAATCTCAAATGTTAAGATATGTTATATTCAAAAAAAAACATAAAAACTGAGCGAAGTATAGAATTTTCACCGAAAAATTCTAATCATTTGCTTGTTGAGCCTAAATGTAGGTGTTTTGAAATGACAATTTATTCCGTTGTATTTGGATGCCCCGCAGTGAGACGTGCTAACGGTCGTAATTCTCTCAAATTCTCGCGTCTCACTGCTACACCGTCTCTAGGTTTAAGAGAGATCCAGAGCGCCGAAACTGGAAGGAAAACAAACGGCAAAATAAAATCATAAGTTTCCAACCACCAACCAGTGCGTGTCGCGAAAAACTTTTGCTCGTCCGAAACCCCGTCGTAGGCAAACTAATTAGTTCCCCCAGAGTGGGAAAAGTTAAGTGGAGTGATAGTGATTCCACTCGAAGAAAAAAAGCTAGTTTTACAGTCCGCTAGCTAGTGACAAATTGGTGTTACTAAACATTTTTGGTCCTTCGAGCCGGATAGTCCAGTGAAAATTGTGGGACATCTTGGACAATTGAGTTGTGGTATAGCGTCGCCTATTTCGTCACCGGACATTTTGTGTGATTGAGACGCTCCAATTGTGTTAAGGAGCCGTCATTTTGGACGCGCAAAGACGAACAAAGCGCTAGTCTTGTTGCTGAACGCCATCGCGGATTCCTGGGAGCATCATCAAGCCGCTAGTGATCGAGCCTAGCGAGGTGGAAGGCAGTGGATCCCAACCGGAGTTGGCCTTTTGGGTTCGGATTTTCGGACGGATTTGGAGTTCCTATTGGATAATTTCGGATAAGTAGCGCATGTCTGTGGTTGTTGTTGTGTGGTTTTTTGGATTTTAGTGGTTGAAAATAAATACTGAAATTTTAATTGTATTTTGGGTAGTTGATTAATAATTTGTGCAATGCCCTGAGGTATTCGAGATATTTCATCTTCAAATTGTTGATTCTACTTTGGCTGTCAAGTCGCGATTTCCTGTCAAGGTCGGTTTTTGTGAAACGTTGAGCGATTTTAATCAGTTTTAGTCTGAATATTGGTTGGATTTTAAGTAAATCCATTGAGTTTGAGTCAGTTGTCGGTAATCTGAAAGTTGTCAGATTGTGTTTGGATTCAAGTGAATCAAATAAGTCAGATTTTGTGAAAAGTGAATCAAATTAGTGATTCGGTCAGATTGCGTGGGATTTGGAGTGGAATCATTAAGTGATTCAGTCAGTTTTGTGTCGGATTGGAATTATTGGTTGAATTCCTATTGGTTATCATCTATAGTGATATCACAGACAAATCGAGTTCTGTGATTGTGTAAGATTTCGGTGATATTTTATTCACCAATTTTGCTGTGAATTTTTAATCTTCCAATATATTTGAATTTCTTCTTTGATTGAGACAATAGTTTTTTTTTAAAAATGGAAGATTACAGCATTCTTAAGAAACAAGAGCGTCAGTTACGAGCTTCCATCAAGGGAGTGTCGAATTTTGTCAGTGATTTCAATTCTGAGCTTCATGACAGTCAGATTGAAGTAAGATTGAGTTTGCTTGAGTCGGTTATGAAAAAATACTACCTGGTAAGGCAGAAATTGGAAGTGTTGTTGGATGCTGCTGACAGTGACGGAGCTGACGAGGATGCCAAGGAGTCAGAAGCTGCTAAGAAACGAAGGTTGCAGAGACAGGCTGCTGAGCGTGAAGCGAAGTTCGACGAAGAAACGCTAGAAGTCGAAGAGCAGTACTGTATACTGAAGTCAGCCCTCCTTGCTCTGCGTCCGAAGAAGATTGAGTCTTTGAGTTCTTCTGGATCTGCTGATAGAGTTGACACGATGTCGCGTGTCAAGTTACCGGACATAAAGCTGCCTGGTTTCAATGGGAAACTTCGGGATTGGATTCCGTTTCGTGACATGTTCTCCAGCTTGATTCATAACAACGAACAGCTATCGGACATCGACAAATTTACATACCTACGGTCAGCGATAAGCGGAGAAGCGCTTCAGGAGATCAGCTCCATAGAACTGTCCGCCGATAATTACCAGGTAGCCTGCGACATGTTGGAGAAGAGGTACGAGAACAAAAAGTTGATCGTGAAGGCGTATTTGGACGCACTTTTTGGAATCGAGCCTCTGAAGAAGGAAAGCGGTGAAGCTTTGAACCGCCTAGTGAGTGATTTTGATCGCAACATACAAATGCTGGGCAAGATAGGCGAGGACACAGAGAAGTGGTCGACAATTCTGGCATACATGGTTTGCGCTCGCTTAGATTCGGTTACCCTTCGTCAGTGGGAGAGTCACCACAATTCAAAAGATGTTCCGACGTACCAGAAAGTGATGGACTTCCTGAGAGACCAGGCGTTGGTTTTGCAGTCGGTTGCACCCAGTAGGCATGAGGACATCGATAGTCGTCGCCAGCGTACAACAGTGTACGCTACGTCGAGATTCCAGAACAACTGTGTGTTCTGTGGTAATTCGTTCCATCCAGCTTCTGCGTGCAGCAAGTTTCGAGCGATGTCGGTGCCCCAGCGCTTCAGAGTTGCCAAGATGAAGCGGCTCTGCCTGAATTGTTTGGGTTCTGGTCATTTTATTGATCGTTGTACCAAGGGAACATGTCGCGAGTGCAACAAAAAGCACCATTCGATGTTGCATAACAGTTTTTCGAGTCAGAGCTCCGTTTCACAAAACCAGTCGACAGTCAACAGTCATTCGTATCGGAATAATAATCGCCCAGGACCTTCTGAACAAGGTCGTGAACATAATGTAAATCCTCAAGCACAACATAGTTCCACTAATTCCTACCCCGTAATACAAACACACATTCGCCACACTCAACCACAACACACCACAGACAATTCCTTTACCTTTAATGCGGCACCAATGCCGGAATGCGCTAAGTTTCGTTCGCTACAAGTTTTAATGTCAACCGCTGTAGTGCGGGTTGAAGATCGCTTTGGAAATCATACGTTTGCGAGAACATTGTTAGATTCGTGTTCCGAGTTTTGCTATGTGACAAAAAGTTTTGCGAGAAGGTTGAATCTTCGGAGAAGTCACAACGTTATGAGAATCCAAGGTATTGGAAATGAGTCAGTTGAATCGAGTGAGTCAGTTGAGGCGAGAGTTCGGCCTCGTTTGTCAGAAATATCTTCATTTTCGGAAGATATGAGATTCCATGTTTTGCCCAAAATAACAAGTAATCTGCCTATTAGAAAAGTTTCGCTCAATCGGTGCAAGATTCCCCAGAATTTGGTGTTAACTGATCCGGAGTTTTGGAGTCCAGGTCCGATAGACATGATCATCGGGGCAGAATACTTTTGCGATTTATTGCGATCTGGGAAATTGAAAGTTTCGGACAATGGTCCAACTCTGCAAGAAACCGAGTTTGGTTGGGTTGTCTCCGGCAGAGTTTCTGATAGTTCCGTCGCAACATTGGAATCTCCAGTCAGTTCGGATTGTTTTGTTAGTTCTACAGCTAATTTGGAAGACATGATTGCTAAGTTTTGGGAGTTAGAATCATGTAATACTAACAGCATTTTGTCAGTTGAAGAGTCAGTTTGTGAACAGATGTTCAAAGAAACCACAATCAGGAATTCGGAAGGTAAATTTGTCGTCACCATGCCGAAAAAACGTGGTGTTTTGCGTAACTTGGGTGAATCTAGAGGAAGAGCGATGAGTCGGTTCCTCAGTTTGGAAAGAAGGCTATCTGCAAAGGCAGAATTGAAGGCTTTGTATGCGGATTTTATCCATGAGTTTGTGTCTATGGGACATATGAAAGAAGTTTCAGATGATGTGTCAGTTGATATGTGTCAGAATTCAGTCAGAATGGGTCCGAATACAGTCGAAATGCGTCAGAATAATGTTCAGAATGTGTCAGAATTGAATCCTGTGTATTATCTCCCACACCATGAAGTATTGAAGCCGGAGAGTACAACTACAAAGCTACGCGTAGTGTTTGATGCCTCGTGTCGCGTATTTGGCGACAAGGTGTTTGAAACAGCTAGCTGAAGATGGATCAGCAAGTCATCCGATTGGTTCGAGAGTAGTCAAAGACAGTTTCTACGTCGACGACTGTCTAGTTGGAGCGGACAGTGTCGAAGAAGGCAAGCATTTAGTTGAAGAAACTACCGATCTCACCAATTCAGCTGGGTTTAATTTACGGAAGTTCAACTCAAACTCACCAGAGATATTGGCAAGCATTCCTGAAGATTTGAAAGAGAAAAAGTCAGTTTTAGAGTTCGATTCGTCAGATTCAACTGTGAAAACCCTTGGTTTGAAGTGGGACACAGAGTCAGATAATGTTTGCTTTAGTATTCCCCATTGGAGGTCATCAAGTTCGCAAATCACAAAAAGAAGCGTGCATTCTGATGCAGCCTGTTTGTTCGATCCCCTTGGGCTCGTAGGTCCAGTTGTTGTGCAAGCGAAAATGATAATCCAGCAACTGTGGCGTCTCAAGGTTGGTTGGGATGACCCATTGGATGAGCAGTATCAAAATCTATGGAAGGAGTACAAACAGAGTTTGATGCCATTAGAATCGTTGTCAGTTCCACGTTGGCTTGGTTTCAGTAAAGATTGTGTGTCAGTACAGTTACATGGGTTTTGCGATGCGTCAGAGTTAGCTTATGGAGCATGTTTGTACCTGCGCTGCGTAACTGTAGATGGTCAGATATCGGTCAGATTAGTAACAGCCAAGTCAAGAGTGGCCCCTTTGGAGAATTTGAAAAGATCGAAAAAAAAAACCTCAATCCCACGTTTAGAATTGTCGTCAGCTCTCCAACTCTCACACCTGTACGAGAAATTTGCCAGAGTTTCCCCAGAAGTGACAGAGGCGTATTTCTGGACGGACTCAATGATCGTGAAGCATTGGTTAGCGTCGCATCCATCTCGGTGGCAAATGTTTGTAGCCAATAGAGTGTCTGAGATCCAGCACATTACAAGAAATGGTTTCTGGAATCATGTGGCTGGAATTGTTAACCCGGCAGACCTGATTTCACGAGGAGTTTCTCCTGCCCGTCTTTGTTACGAAAGGTTATGGTTTGAGGGACCTCAGTGGCTGTCCCAGGCTCAGCAATATTGGCCTCGTCAAACTGCTGAAGGCCAAGAAGAGTTCGACCCATCAATCATCGAAGAACGTCCAACTACTACAACGCTGATGTCGAAGAGTGAACCCTTTCACGAAATTTTTGCTATCGTAGTTTTGGTTCGCCTTTCACAGAATGAGTCGTTTGAGTCAGAGTTTAAAGATTTGGAAAAGAATGATCAAGTAGAAAGAAGGTCAAGAATTGCTAAATTGAACCCATTTGTCGAAGATGGTACAATCCGCGTCGGGGGCCGGTTGTCGAACGCTCCATTACCGGATTCTCGAAAGCATCCGTGGGTTCTCGACCATCGTCATCCATTGGCCCTACTTATTGTGCGTGATTATCACTTGCGTCAATTCCACGCTGGGCAGCAGTTACTCATCGCCTCCGTAAGACGAAGTTTTTGGCCGACGAACATCAATTCGTTAGCAACAAAGGTGATTCACGAGTGTGTTCCGTGTTTCAGAAGTAGACCCAAGGTCGCTGAACAGATTATGTCAGATTTACCGTCAGTTAGAGTAACGCCATCATCAGCATTTTTAAAAGTGGGAGTTGACTATTGTGGTCCGTTTAACGTTAGCTACCCTAATCGTCGAACAACACCGGTGAAATGCTATGTAGCTATCTTCGTTTGCTTGGCAGTGAAAGCGGTTCATTTGGAGCTCGTTATGGATCTAACGACTGAAGCCTTCATTGCTGCACTGCGCAGGTTCATCGGGCGCCGATCGAAACCAGAATTGATTATGTGCGACAATGCGACGACATTTGTGGGAGCAAACAACACGCTGAAGGAAATTGGTCGGTTAATGAGCTCAAAGGATTTCCAAAACATCGTGATTAGAACAACAGCAGACGAGGGTGTCGAATTCCGCTTCATTCCACCCAGATCACCCAATTTCGGAGGTCTGTGGGAAGCCCAGGTGAAATCCTTCAAGGCTCACTTCCGACAAACGATTGGCTTGCGTACTCTAAGTGTCGATGAAATGGTTACCGCGCTAGTACAGATCGAAGCAGTTTTAAATTCGAGGCCTATCACCCCCCAAAGCAGCGATCCGAATGATTTCGAGGTTCTCACCCCTGGGCATTTCCTGGTCCAACGCCCGCTAACCGCATTACCCGAGCGAGATGTAGGAGCAATCCCCGTAGGCAGGCTCACCATGTGGCAGAGGGCACAGCAGGTGTCCCAGAATTTTTGGAAAACTTGGAGAACCCAATATCTGTCAAATCTACAGAACCGAACTCGCTGGATGGTCAAGCGAAAGAATGTTGCTTCAGGAATGATGGTTCTTCTGAAGGAAGACAACGTTCCCCCTTTAAAATGGCCATTAGGGAGAATAGTAGAACTCTTCTATGGTAGAGATGGAAACGTGCGAGTAGTCAGCATCCGCACGAAGGATGGAATGTTTAATCGTGGCATTTCAAGGGTTTGTTTGTTGCCTATTCGAGAGAATGAGGCAGAAAAGTCAGATGAAATTGAAGAAATTTCACAGTAAGAGTCAGAAATGGACAACAAGGGCCTAAATGATTTTGTGTCAGAAAATTCAACAAATGTCAGATAATTTGGTTTTAGAATAATTGGGATCAATGAATGCGTCCGTTTATCTATGTCTGTGAACTGAGTCAGTATATGAATCAAACTATTTGATTAATCGCCTTATTGGAAAGGGCGAACCTTATTGCATGAATGGAATTTGTTTTCTAAGTACCCAACTATGGTTGTGATATGTCCATAATACAATATTATTAACTTGTTTCAACGTGTATTCCTCTGTTTCTCGGTTTTGAGCATCAATTCATCAATCCAGCTACCCCGAGTCCTTGTTAGCCAGACTTTGCTTGGACTGATCACCCAAGCTTCACCGAGGGCTCGAAGCAATCGTAGCTCCGAGTGATGATTTTCCCGGCCGGAACATCTAGAATGAATGAACCGTTCATTACCGAGATATTGCGTCAATTGAAGAAGAAATGACTTACCTGAACATCTCAGCTGATGCAGCATTTGGTTTGTTGCTAAACTGTCCTCGACAATTCATAAGCATTTCCAGACCCCCTTCCCCCTCCTCTCCTTGTAAGAAATTTCTCACAAAACTACCCCCCTCCCCCCTTCTGTATGATCTTAACACAGGACCGTGAAAAAATCTTAGCCAGGAAACATCAACACTCGGCATTCTATATTCCAGGAACTTACTGGACCAATTTTTATAAATTTCATAATTAAATTAAGTCCGCAATGTGTTAAGTTTTGAATTTTTGAAAAATTTGATTTTTTTCTTCCAAAAATAAGATTCGGATTTAGAAAAAAGCTATGCCAGTTCTTTTCAGTCTTTGAAAAAAAGTTTTGAACACAATTTTATCTAAACTTAATAAAACTTCAAGAGTAAAAAAAGATTATAAAACAGAAATTTTGAAAAAAGCTAAATCAGCATTTGAACGAGTCTTAATTTTGTATAAAAAAATTGTGAAAAGAACTTGCTTTTTGTTGATAGAAAAAATGCAGTCAAATGTTTTCTCAGGTTTAGTGAGTGGTGCGTACGGATAGTTTTACCGGTAATACCGAAACCGAAATCCTGTATCCCAGGAATAGTTTTCTAACACCGAATAAGGGGCCGTCCATAAATGATGTCACGCGTCAGGGGGGGAGAGGGGGTTTCGATTTTTGTGACAATTTGTGACATGGGGGGGAGGGGGGTCAGCTTGAGCGTGACATCAGTTATCATTACAAAAAAACACAGCAAAATAATATCAAGTAATTTTATCCTAAATTCAATAAAACCATACTTGCACCATTCATTTAATACTCAAGTTATCACTTTTGGTAAATTTGATTAGCATTAGAAAGTTAACACAAACACTTTCACTACGACACTCAGGACAGTCCATCCCACTTAAATTGTGGCAAAACGTGAACAGGATTGCTTGGCTATTCTAACCTGTGGAGAAGATTTGGATTGCGAATGGATTGAAGAAGAGGAACTAGATTTGGATGGTTGGATAGACTAGATTTGGTCATTGATATGGAAAGTCGTCAACATAATCCTAGGACTCATGATTGAAATGTGTTTTAAGCAATGATTGAAGGCTTGTTAAAAGTTGTTAACCTTTTTTTCAGTTCTTTGAATAAAACTTATGAATTTAAAAAAAGCAACATTTTTAATCAAATTTCTAAGAGTTGAAAACTTAACTCCAGGGGGGGGGGGGCTTAGGAAAACGTGACGTAAAACAATAGGGGGGTTACGGAATTTGTGACAATATGTGACGGAGGGGGGAGGGGGGGTAAATTTTTTCCAAATTTTGCGTGACATCATTAATGGACAGCCCCTAAAGGTTTTACGTCCTTCCAAAACCAGTTTTTTTGTATTGATAAATAACAAGGTTATCAACTAGACTTGAAGAAATTTTTAATTTTACTAAAAATAAAATTCGCCATTTTTTAACAAAAGGTTTGCTGCTCGAGTTTTTAACGTGCTGCTATTGAGTGCATTAGAATTACAGCAAAGAATAATTGTTTATGAGTTACATTCGGATAACAAAGATCCAAAATCTATTTTCTTGCAGTCTTATTTTTATACTTAGTTACTTTTTTCAATCTTTATTTGTTCAAATACATTTTTTTAAATTTAGTACAAAATGAAAATCATTTGGTTGAAGATTTTCTCTTCCAGTTTAATGATGAAAACTTCTGCAGTAATAATTTTTTTTTGAGAAAATAGAGCTACTAATGTGAAATTTCGTACAGGTGATAAAAAAATGAATAAGTGTAAATATTTTTCAAAACAGTCGATCATATAGAACTGACAAGCCTTGCAAAAAAAAGACTGTTCACTGATCTTAGAAAATTTTAATGAGTGTTTTTGTGAAACAACCATCTTTAAAAAAAACTTAAGAATTTTCTCTATACGTATAGGTTTAAACTTCATGATATCTCGCACGTACGTGAAAAGCTTAACCCACGAAATATAGGTGAATTCTTGATGTTTGCTGCGCAGGACATTCAAAACGGATGTAAAAATGATCGAGTAGCCTAACTCGCCTCAAATTTCACACGTATGAAGAGGTCTTATCAAATAAAAATGATCTTCAACGACATGAAGATACGAAAGAAAAAGAAACCAACCAAAACGTAAAAGATGCAACTAAAAATTTAACTACCGAAACAAAATATAGAAAAAATCAATACAAAAGAACACTAGTTAGCTATTTTTTGCGTTGTTTTACCTTTAAATTATGATTACATTTGTTTATTTTATAAGTTTTATACATGAATTGAATTGAGTTTTTATAAAACAACCAATTTTCTTATTACTGCTAATTTTTTTCATTATTTGGTGTTGAATTGAGATTTTCTGACACCATATAAATCATATTGGACAAGTCTCGGGGTAAATATGAACAGCGTTCGGGGTAATTATGAACAGGGTTTGGGGTAATTATGAACAAAATTTTTTAAGTAAAAAATCACCATACACTGCTTATTATGGGTAAATGTAACTTATAAATACTGTTACTTTTCAAAAATTTTATACCAAGTCCGTAATCCGTGTTCATAATTACCCCCTAGACAGGGGGGTAAATATGAACAGACGGGGTAATTATGAACAGACGTCTCAAGGACGTGGGTTGCGACCAAGAAAAAAAAGTTGCTCTACAGAATGATGAAGAGCACGGAAACATTCAATATTGGCAGGTTTTCAGAATTTATGATAAGAAATAAACATACGGTGGCTGTGAGTGTGCCAAATGAAGAAATTTTGTTCATAATTACCCCACCTAGCCCTACATAATAGAATTTCAAGCTTGAAAGTAAAAACATCGAGACTGAGTGAATAAATAAGAACTCGAATTAGAACCAGAGTGGCCAGCGGGTTTTCATTTTCAAATTGCCGTTTTTTTCTCGATTTTCCCAATTGAAATGTTATAATTTTCTCGCTATAAAAATACACGAATAAACATGTTTTCAGGTTTCTATTTGCAAAACAGTAGGTATTTTTTATTCGCACTGAACGCAAAAATGTGAGGACATAACCTTTTTAATAATCCGCCTTGAGGTTCAAATATTATAAAGATTTTAATTATGTAAGTTGGAATTTCTACAGGAAAAGTAGGTATTAGCAATTTTTAATTTTGGATTTGACATCTAAAGCACAATTTTGAAAATTATTCTTAAGCTGGAAATTCCCTTTAAAATTCTAATTTTTTGTGATAAATTCTTAATTTATATGACTTCGAAATTACAAACGTGATTCCGTAACTCATACACTTATGATCTGACTTTTTTTTTAATTTGTTTTTTTTTTCTGAGTTAAATTAGTAACAGAATCGTACAAAAAGTTGATATTTTATAACACATTCCGCGCATTCATCAATTTTTAGAAAAAAAAATTAGTATCTGATGAGGTTTTATTAATAGCAGGGATGAGCAACCCACGGCCCTTTAGACATGTTTCTGCGACCCGCGACGCTTTTCTCAAACTTAATTTATTTCACGATTCTTTTGCGATATTTTGTTAATTATCTTCAAATCTCGGTCCAAACAAATTTAAAAAAAAATATAAATATTTCAGTATTTTGATCAAGTATGACTTCGTTTCTTCGTTTTTGCATTTGGCCTGCAATCATAAAGATAGAAAACTTTTTCTAGAATGTTAAGCATTTATTTTGTTCTATTAAATGCATTTTATTTTCATTGATTGGCAAAACATTCAGTTTGAGATTTTTTTTGTTCCAATCCATGAAAGCGGATCGGGAGAGAAAATAAAAATTCGGAAGGCTACAGATAATCACAGGCATTTCTAAGTTCATCGGTGAGATTTTTTATTGTCTCAAGTAAAAATAAAGTTATATAATGAATATGTTAAGCAGTTTTTTTTTTAAATTTAATTATTCATCAAATTAGTAAAAAGGCTAGTTTTGAACAAAAATGTAGACCGTTAACAAGTAACTAATTTGAAATTGACGGAAATGATGAAAGTTTAATAAAAAAAACTGGGTGAACGATTTTTCACGACAAAGTGTGTCATTCTATGATTCAACCCAAAAAGTTTGAGACGATGATCTGTGATGTTCAGAAATTTCTTAGGCAAATAATGTCAAACATCGATGAATTGATCAATTATTCTTGAAAATAAGCAATCAACATTATCAAAGTAATAAGATTTTCATTAAGCAGATTTAGATAGCTTTTTCCAGTGGTATCTAAATTCAATTAATACCATTTAATCCATAAAATCTATAAAATAAATAGAATCAAGAAAGCTTACTGTAATTTTAAAGAAGTTTGCTTAGAAAACTGTAAAATTATGAATTTTTCTGTGACTGACAATCTTGCTACAGCATACTCAAATCAATGATCTTATACGGAACATCCAATTAGAAAGCAGTGTTTTACCGTTTAAAGGAAAAAAAAAACAGGTATTCGAAGACAAAATTTGAATTGGGAATTTTGTTTTAATGTGCACTACAAAAAAGGATTTTAAGTCTTTGAATTTCAATAACGATTCAACGTCCAACGCTGAGAAGACGGTAATTTCCTAAAAACATATTTTTCTCGCTTTAAGCTCTTTAAAACTTTTAAATTGATGTGATGACGAATTGCAACAATATTTCGTACTGAAAAGAGTTTTTCTTAGAAAACGGTTCAAATCTTTTTACAAACTATAGAATGCCATTAAAAAAAATCGTTTCGGATGAAAAGGGAAGCAAATTATGTTACTGTTAGTTAGAATAAATTTTCATGAAAAGATTTAAATCGAATAAAAATTTAAATTATTCAAAAATGATTAAGATTTGGTGATGTAACTATTAAATTTCGAACAATATTATGCACCTTGTATTTAAAAAAAGGTGATAATTGTTTTTCCTTAAAACTCGTGAATTTGTTTTATTTTCTCTTTTTGTGCTTTGTTTTCGTCAAAAATTTGTCATTTCAATAATTATTATTTTGACGGCCCACCAAAAAGATTTAAATTCCAAATTGGCTCATTGCTTCAAAAGGTTGCTCACCCCTGATTTATAGGTATATATTTAATATAGCAACAATTTTTTTCAGAAGGTTTTATATATCTCAGCATTTTTCAAAATAAGAGGTACGAAGTCAACGTTTCCAAAATTTGATCCTAGAATTTCTTAAATAATTGAGCTTTTGGAATTGAAATTTCAATTGCATTTGTTGGAATGAAATAATGCTTTCTATGTCCATCTTTAGTTTGGACATTCAGAATTTAATTGCAAAATCAAAGATGAAAAGGGTTAGGGGACAGTGAAAATGTTTTTTGTTTTTGTTCTAATTCTATGAAACAAACTGCACAATTAACATCAAAATGAGTGAAACGATGTCTACCTTTTTTAACGGAACTTTTCATTTTGGATTTTCGACTAAGGAGTGTTCTAGAAGAAAGTTGGCAGCTGTTTTTAATGACTAAAAAGTCATGATAGTTAATCAGAATCTCAAATCAAGATTGAAAAGCAGGAATTAAAAAAATGTTTTTTTTTTATTTTTAACTAGTTTAACTAGAGTGTTCATTAGTGTGCCCCAAATGACCCGACTTTTGGAGGGGGGGGGGGGGGTTATGTGCTGCAGGCTATTTCCTAGGCCTAGTGCAAGATCTCATGCCAAATTTTAGCCAGATCGGATCACGGGAAGGGGTCGCTCAACGAGCCTGAAGTTTGTATGGGATTTTGAGACATTTTATTCGGGAGAAAAATGAAAAACCAGTTTTACATCAATAACTTTGTTTTTCTCCGGCCGATTTCTTTTGAAAACGCCCAAATTATGACAAATATTTCATCCGAAGACTGCAACTCGATTTGAGTTAAAATAAAAAAGTTATTAGGCTTCAAAAATTGGCTAACTTTTTTAGGACTGGTATTCATCACGGTTAATGCTGCGTCCAATATTTCTTGAAAGGGTATATTGTTTTTGAAATTTGTGCTATATTATGATGACAATGGCCAATTTTTTGCTCCTTAAAGCCTAAAAGTAAACGGCTCATAAAGAATTTACAAAAAAAAACAAATGGCCAATTTTGTTAGTAACATCTTGGAAAACTACTTTTCTAGACGTTAAGAAGTGAGCGGCATTTTCTATTCCGGTTTCCTGGTCTCTTTTTCCTTCCAAATTGCGGTAGATCTTCAAGAAAATGAATTTCTCCAAATACTATAATTATTTTGAACATTTTGTTCAGTCAACACTTTGAGTAATCTTTGTGTAATCGAAAATGCTGCACACAATTAAGATATCTTAATGTTTCTTAATAAAATTCCGCGTTGTGTTGATAGGAATGTCAAAACGCTAGATTAAGTCATAAGCATAATTAAAAATTGATTTCTTAATAAATCAATTTACCAAATAAGGTTTCAATTCTAATGTTTAGGTGGCCCACAGTTGATTCAAACTTTGAAATAAAAAACAAATTTTTGAACATGTTATTTAAACTGAAAATTTAAGTATGTAGCTTTAAAATTTAATAATCAGTTCAAAATGCAATCAAATTATTGACAATTGACTCCCAATCAGATTTTAAAATATAGACTCAGAATCAAGAAATTATGTCCTTTCGAAACACATGTATTGATGATTGATGTAAATTCAAGTACAAAAATAGACAACTAATTTTTAATTGTAATTGAACATTTATATACTTATGTACATGTGTACGGATTTTGGCATATCAGTTCAATTGAGACCGATTTCCAAAAAAATACAAATAATCAAAATGTTTCCAAAGGATGGAAAAACTATAAAAAATTCCAAATAATAACAAAAAAAATCTGCAAAACTAAATTATTAGAAAATGAATTTATAAGTTGTGTTGGACCAAAAAAAAAGTCAAATTTTAAAATTCTGCCTCAAATTTTAAATAATTTTTTTTAAATTAGTTTTAGCCTGATTTGATTATGATTTCCTGATTTGAGTGAATCCTTCGAATGTGTTTGTGTCTATATGTCTAGATGAAAATCATTATGATTCCCCCAGACAACTTTCAATCCCTGTAATGTAAATAACTTGTTCTGCCTTATTTTCACACCTTATGAACTAAAGGGTACAATTTACAGGAAAAAAAACACTAATTCGAGTGGGAAAAACACACAAAAACAATTCCACCGTCCTAATCTGATGATCTACGGTTTGAAAATTGCAGGCTGCAGTCGACGGCGGGCCAAACTGGAAGCCGAGGGTCGCACCGATGTGACCCTGCACTGTGCCCAGAACGGGAACTTCGAGGAGCTGCAGTGCGATTCAGGGTTTTGCTGGTGCGCGGACGAATTCGATGGGGTCCCCTTGCTGGGAACTTCGGTGGTTCCCGAGGGTCTGTGGAAATTTCTGCCCTGCTGTAAGATTGTATACATAATGAAGTTTGGGCTTCGAGGTGAATGGGTTTTAAAAGATTTCCCATACTTTTAGATAACCAAACTCTGCACGGGGAATTTTATTTGCGTCAGTGCGAAAGCTCGGCTTTTGCCCAGAGGGCCATTCAGAAGAAGTTCGCCCTACGAGGGACCCTCGGAATTACGTTTAATGACATCAAGTGCGATTACGATGGAGCTTACGGAGCTTATATGATTGAAAATGGCATGTGAGTTTACTTCCTAGTTCATTAGTTGATAGTTAGGAATAGTCAAAGTTTGAATCGTTTTTTTTTATTTTTCACAGAGTTTATTGCACCTGGCGAGATGGCAAAAAAATTGGCTCCTACCAGGTCCGTTCCAGTTTGGTATCATCGGTCAATTGCAGTGAGTCTCGTTTCAAACTTTTAAACCCTTCCAAAAAATACATGAAATTGATCGCTTGCTAATCGTTCCACCCCCAGATTGTGCCCGGGACAGTGTCATTTTCCAGGAGGTTGGAATCCCGTTTACCCTAGCTTGCGGAGGCAATGGGAACTACGAAAATCTCCAGGATCAAAACGGGCAGCTGTTCTGTGTCGATAACGATGGCTACGTGGTGTTCACCGACGTTCGACCCAACGAAAGTTGTGACAAATTTATCTACAACTCGGTCTTCTACAAGGATGACTAACATACATACATCTAATATAAGGGGAGAAAGACGACGAAGCAATTTATGAAACCGAAATAAAGTTGAATCGTGCAAAAGTGAATCGAAGCAAAAAGAGCAAAAACAAAAAAAAAACAATCTTCTGGCCCCCGGTTATGAATCGTCGATTTGAGGTCCCCTGGTGCCCTAGATTTGCGCTTCGATGCAGCAGCAAACTGGAGTCAACTGCATTCTGTTACAGACGCTTCGTCTAAGTGGTAATATTTTGGGGTTTAATTATCGTTAGAGGGATTTTTCTTTTCAAATCATACAAAGCTTTTGTCCATAACAAAATAAAATCGCAATGCGCGGGCAAATTGTTGGTTCACTCAAATAAAAAAAAATAACAGACAGGAGTTCTGTTCTAATAAATTCCGTGTAGAGTTAGTCCTTTTTGTATGAGATATAGCCCAACAATACATTCTGACTTTATTCTATCTTCTTTAATTCTGTGTCTACAAATATTTATCGAAAAAATGTGATTATTTGTAGGGGACGTGGTACACATGGATATCTTGGACACATGGACATGGGAACTAAAAATGCGTACGCATTATAAGCTGCTTTTATTTAACTCAGCAAAATAAATGATTTTTTCATGAAATATCAGCGAGTCTCTCAAACGCCATTAAATTGCAAATCATATATAATTTGTGGGGCAACATGGGTCACCTATATCTTAGCAGATTTATATACATCCATTGATTAAGACACATTTTCTCCATATGTTGAGTTATCTTACGCGAAATGTAGACTAATTTAAGATATTCTATCGGTTTTATTGAATGCGATAGAGACGAACATTAATCCTATATAAATAACTTTCATTAAACTTCCATAATCCAGATTTGTGAAACTTACTGATCGTACACAAGTTTTTTTTTTCATTTCTTCATTAGAAATTGCTTTTAAATTATTAAATGAATTATGAAATTATTGTTTTGTGAAAACTCATAAATTTTGCCTGTTATTTAATCAATTTTTAATTGATGGACCAACATTGCCCTACAACCTTTTTTATCCGAAAATTATCATATCTTCAAAGCAATGAGAACTTGAGGAAATAAGTTTATCAAAAAAAAAATCATTGTCAAGAAACACGTTAAAACCAGCCACAGTATACTTTGGCTGAATTCAAAGGAAGTCATCGTCTACCTTCATTCGAATTACAAGAACCTTATACCTTTTTGCCTTTCTTAGAGAAAGGTATAGAAGACAACACAGTTCGACCAGAACGTCTTTGTCGAAGTATTGCACTGGAAGAGGAACCTGGACAACCTGTCCGCGGAAGAACTGACGAGGGTTCTAGCTCGCGCTTGCGTTGCTGCGATGACGAGAAGAACCAAGCGTAAAAACACTAGGCCGCCCGTCTACTGGTGGACAGAGGAAATTGCGGGTCTGCGTGCCGATTGCCATAAGGCAAGGCGCAGAATGCAGAACGCAAGAACCCAAGAAGAGAGAACGGAGCGTAGGCCACTCTTCACAAGCGCGAGATCGGCCCTCCGTAGGGCCATCAACGCAAGTAAGAGGGCACGTTTCAAGCAGTTATGCCGTGACGCCAACGACTGTCCATGGGGTGGTGCCTATCGGATAGTCATGGGCAGAGAACTAAAAGTGGGGGTGCACCACCTGAAACGTGCCCCGATAAACTGAGAGTCATCATCAATGAGCTGCTCCCACAGCACGATGTTACCCGCTGGCCAACAGTCCCGCATGACTGGGACACCAGCGCCGAAGAGCGGATAACGGTGGAAGAACTTCGCGAGATCGCCAAGTTTCTCCAACCGAGGAAGGCCCCCGGACCGGACGGCATTCCAAACGTCGCAGTGAAGGCCGCGATCAGGGAGTTCCCCGATATGTTCCGGACATCGTTGCAACGATACGTGACGGTCACTCTGGATGTGAAGAACGCCTTCAACAGTGTTAGTTGGACAGCGATTGTGTAGTCGCTCATCCGAATGAGGAACCCGGCATATCTGTATAGGCTTGTGGAATGTTACTTCCACAATCGCCAACTGCACTATATGACCGGCGAGGGTTTGCGAACACAAGAGGTTTCGGCGGGTGTTCCACAGGGGTCAATACTCGGTCCGGTTCTGTGGAACATCACTTACGACGAACTCCTACGAAAGAGCCTCCCATCGGGAGCCAAACTCGTAGGATTTGCGGATGATGTATTCCTCTTGGCGAGAGGCTCCTCAATAGCGGAGGTTGAGCTACTGGACACGGTAGCTATCCGACAGTGGAAAGCTGGATGCACTCCAAGTGCCTGCGTCTAGCCCACCACAAAACCGAGATGGTGCTAATCACCAACCTGATCTCACCCCAAACAGGTACCATTGCCGTTGGACCGTGCAATATCGTGTCCAAACGCGCAATCAAGTACCTAGGGGTGATGATAGATGACAGGCTCAGCTTTACGACCCATGTCGATTACGTGTGCAAGAGAGCGGCAATGGCCACGGGCGCACTCACACGGATGATGCCGAACGGTCATCCGGAGTAGCAAAAGGAGGATCCTGGCAAGTGTGACCACATCGATCTTGCGGTACGGAGCAGGGGCTTGGAGGCAGGCCCTGCTAAGAAACTGTAACCTGGAGCAACTTAGAAGCGTTTTTTTTTTTTTTTTTTTTGTAGCGGCCCACCACACTCCCCCACACCAAAAGGCTCAATTGAGCCCCCTGGTAATGGACGCTACTGTTCTCAGCATGTCTGGCAGCAAAATGATAATAAGAGTAAACGCGAGCAAATTTTAATCATGCTGAGAACACAAATATTTATAATGTCGTGCGAGGAAATGTATTATTTAACTAAATTGACTACAATATGAAATCTCAATGGAAAATAATTTCCTTTGAAGAGATTCATTATTCGATATTTACTAATATACTATTTATTTATTGCTAATTTTATTATGTTATGTTCAATAATTTTATAAGATAAAATACAAACTACAAGATTTTTAAGAAAAATAATATTAGATATTAACGCTACAAAAGTACAAAAGGTAAACAAAACAAAGACTGGTTGATGATCGACTGTTTTAATGGTTCAATTTTTCTTTCAAAAGCTGTATCACTTTGGTTTTGAACATGGAACGATTGGTTATGTTTTTAATATCCGTTGGTAAGGTGTTGTATTTAGTAGGTCCAATAAATGAAATTCTTTTTTGCCCTAATGATGTTGTGGATCGGCTTCGTTGCAAGAAATCTGACTGGCGAGTGTTATGAGTTCGCAACCCCGTAGTAAAATGGAGGTTTTGAATATTTTCAATTGAGTGTAGATTATCATAGACATATACAACAGTTTGCAAATCACAGAGTTCAGATATTGGAAGAACGTTATGCGTTCTTAAAGAGTAAAGCTGAAGGGTAGGGAATAACAAAGGGAGCTTTAAGATGTTTTTCAAGCATCTATTCTGGAGCGTTTGAAGTTTCTGTAAGTGGGACAAGGAGGCTCTTCCCCATATCATAATAAGGTAGTTCAATTGAGAGTGGATAAACGCAAAATAAAATTTAAAGAGAACATGTTGTGGAACAAAATTTCTCAGTTTCCAAAGAACACCGCAAAGAGGAGTAATTTTTTTTCCAAGTGTTCAATGTGACGATTCCATGAGAGAGTTTCATCTAAGTAAATTCCCAAGTATTTAAAATAACTAACTCTCTCAATAGTATTTCCATTCATAGCTGGGTCATTAGTACGAAGTAGCTTTTTATGCGAAGAACGAAACAACATGTATTTTGTTTTAGTATAATTTAGTGAAAGTAGGTTTGAATTGAAATATTTTGAAAGCAGTTTTAGGTCGTCTTCAATGTGCTGAATTATAATATCAGGTGAAGTTTCAGAATAAAAAATTGCTGTATCATCGGCAAATAAACGTGCTGTGCCTTTAAGTTGAAGGTTACATAAATCATTGACATATAAAAGGAAAAGTAATGGCCCGATATTACTCCCTTGTGGTACACCGATATCAATATTTCTTAATTCGCTTCTTGTGTTTTCAATAGCCACATACTGCTTGCGACCTTCTAAGTAGCTACGAAGGATATTATTTGCTGTTCCTCTTATCCCGTATTTATACAGTTTGGACAATAATAAAGCTTAGTTCTTTTAGAAATGGGACAGTTACGAATGCCTGTATCTAAAAAACCATTCGTTTGAACGAAATACTTTCTATGAAGAAAAAGAAGGTAATGTTATGATCTTTTATGAAAAAATTTGAAAAAAAATATTTACCGTTTTTTGTTAAAGAAATTTCTACTTTATTCTTGGTATCTCCCATTGGCCGGCGCACACTTTTTTCAGTCATGGTATTGATCAGTTTCTCCAACTTATACTTCGTAAAATCTATATTTTAGGTGGCTTCACCCTCCTTCTTCAATTTCTGATACTTTTTGGTCCAATACTTCTCTGGAAACTGGAAACTGGAAGCGTTTTAGTGGATACAGTTGTTTCGAAATGAACAAATTTGATTATTTTTGACCACATTTTTGAACGTTTTTTTTCGGTACCGGTTTTACAGCTTAAGAGCTTTGGAACTATCAAAAAATGGTTGTTTGAGGTTGGATTTCAATGAGTCATCACTAGGCAACACTTTCAGCTTATCGGAGAAAATTGTTTTGGACATTTCAGCGATCTACCCTTAGTTTTTCGTTTATTGAAAATTAAAAATGCTGGTATGAGACTTGACTTCCTTGATGATCCTTAACCGTTGTTGCCGATCATGTGCTTCTCTCCATTGCTTGATTTGAACTTTGTGGACATTATTGACAGTGTTTGCATACTTATCCACCACAAAAACTCAGTAATTCTTTGAATAATCAACGGTTTTGTCAGCTATCAATTTGAAAATGACGCATTTCCAAGGAAACTGTGCAAAATTATTTTTTTCTTTTTCTCTTGCATCGTACATATCTCAAAAACGCGTAAATTTTAAATTTTGAAAAAAATAGGTCGAATAGTACTTTTTACAGGCAACAAAATGCTGTCAAAATTTTCAATATCCAATAACTAGTTAACGAGCTATTAGCAAATGAAAGTGTCCCATTTCTAAAAGAACTAAGCTTTATGTCATGATTTAGAGTATCGAAGGCTTTTTTGAGATCCAAAAATAGTGCCCCAACAATATTTTTTGACTCTATTTTACATATGATGGAGTCAACTAATTCTGAGATGGCAATTTGAGTGCTCGAACCTGATCTAAATCCATATTGCAGTTTATAAAGTATATTGTTCTGATTTAGAAAGTCTACAATTCTATTAACAAGAAGCTTCTCGTACACTTTACTAAAAACGCTTAAAGTCGAGATAGGGCGATAGTTATTGACGTCAAGCAAATCGCCAGCCTTAAAAACAGGGATGACTTTCGCAATTTTTAGACAGTTCGGGAAAACTCCTGACTCCAAAATTTTATTAAAGTATTGTGTAAGTATGTGCGAGAATGTTTCGTGGTTATTTTTCAAGACATTAACAGGGAAACCATCTGGTCCATGACCCTTTTTATTTTTAAGTGAAAAAATTACAAGTCGAACCTCGTTTACACTAGCGGGCCGTAAGAATATTGTATTTTCTACCTGTTCGATTTGAGTCAAATGATCATTTTCAGTATTTACTGGAATCTTTTCAGCCAGGTTCTTTCCAATTGTGGAAAAGTGTTTGTTAAATTTCTCACAAATCTGTGTACTATTGGTTATAACACCTCTTTCATCTGAAAGGTTAATTGAGGAAGTCGTTTTAGATTTACCTAAGAGCGTATTAATGTTTCTCCAGAGCTTTGAATGTGGTGAATTATTTAATAAGCGCTCGTAATAGAGCCTTTTACATTCTTGTTTTTTTGAACTCAATTTTTTATTTATGTGAATTAGCATCTCTTTTAAATTGATATCATTTGGATGCTTTTTCGATCGTTTTAAATAATTCTCTTTTATTTTGATGAGTGTCCAGAGGTCAAATGTCATCCACGGACAGCAATTTCCTTTAAGTTTTACCCTTTTATTAAGTGTTCGAGAAGAAATTTTCACAAAGCGATTGTAAGTTGATGTGATTTCTTGTAGGCCTTCATCAACATTTTCTGGTAGTTGAATACTGTTTAAATAATTCACAAATAAGCTGTTTAGTTTAGCGTTATCAACTATCTCTTTCCTAAGAATTGTTACATTTTTATCACATAATAAATTGAATGATGTGAGTATTTGTAAATGGTCACTAACATCAGAAAAGATTGTATCATTTTTCAATCGATCTAAGTCAATTTGCTTCGATATAACGTGATCTAGAATATTCTGAGTTGTTGGCCTAGTAGGAAAGGTGTTTGTACAAGCGTATCCAAAAGATTCTAAGATAGATCTATATTTTGCTACGGTATTCAGGTTAATCAAATTCACAGGAACGTTTAGGTCACCGACAATGAAGCAGGAGTGATTATCAGCAACAGACGTTAGAAGAGATTCAATTTGATCACAAAACATGTTAAACGGGAATGAAGGGGGTCTATATACGCCATGAACACAAATTACTTGACCACTTGTACAAATTTCGACACTAATTCGGTGAAAGCCATCAAAAGTTATATTTTCAGTAGTTTTAAATTTCAAATTTGTCTTTATATACATAGCTAGGCCTCCATATGGTTGGTCGCGGCAAGAGAAAATCGATGTATATCCCGGAATGTTGTAAATACAACAGTTATCTTTACCAAGCCAGGTTTCACAAACAACAATAACATCGATACAAACATTAAAATGATCAATGGTCTGTAATATGCAATCAAATTTATCTAAATTATTCATACTACGTACGTTCCATTGCAAAATTCTAAAGGATCTTGAATCATTATTAAAAGTACTTAAATTAAAATCTTCTACATTTTCATGGTATCTATTCATTAAACTATCCATTGAATAAAATATATTTCAGTTTTAAACATTTGTAGATCTAAGATCTTATTTTGATCGTGGATCAGCATTGTTCCTTTTTCGTTTGGGTGAAGGACTTTCATTTGGAATCGTGGATGTGTTATTTCTTTGCTGAGTGACATGCATGCTCATGAAGCGATTCATTTCAAATTTAGTTTTGATTATATCAGGTTTTGAATTATCTGTTTGTTTGACCAAAATGGCACCATTTCTTCCGGGCCAAATGTATTTGGCTCCAATTAAGTCTTGATATTCGCGCAATTCAGTTAAAATTTCCATGGATAAGGGCGTCAATTCATCCCTTATTGTGACGTTTAGTGGTTTACCATCAACTACTAATGAAGGATCTATTGAAGAAGAGGCAAGTTTCCCAAAAATTCTTTTTTTACTGAAAATTTCTTCTTTTATTACTGTATCTTTTAATAGAACTTTAATTGGTGGAGACTTTTCATTGGGTTTATTGGATGATATTAATCTAACAGCGTTTAAAATGGATTCAGTTTTAAGGTCGTAGCCAAAAGTGCCACATGTTTTGCGTACAAGTTCTTGTGTATTTTCTCTATTATTGTATGGCAATCCGAAGATCAAGAGGTTTTTTGAAACAGCCTCCCGGTTAAATCGGTCGAGGTTTATTTCCAATTTATGGACCTGATTGGTAAGATTTGAATGCTTAGATTTGAGATCAGTTACTTCTTTTTCAAGAGCATCGTTTCGAAATTTTATGTCTTTGAAATCAGTCTGAATTTCATCGAATTTCGTGGACAAAAATTCCTGCGAAGCCTCTATCGCAGTAGTAACTGATCTCATATCCGTTTTGATTGAGGTCAATTCATGTGAAACCACATTATGTACGGTCGTTTCAATTTTAGTATGGATATTTTCGATAATTGTTTCATGATCTTTCCGTAAACTTATTATTTTGGCGTAAATACATGCACAGTTGGCATCGCAAAAGTATTGCTGCGCTTTCATTTTGCGAGCTGCACTTCCAATCAGATTTTTGCAGCGAAGATGAACGCTCTTGAAACAATATGCACAAGTAAGTATTTTATCAAGATTATTTTCAACATTATTACATTCAATACAAATAACTTCATCATCACATTCCATGTTCGCCATCGCCATAATACAACAATTAAAAGCTAAAAAGGAACTAACTCTTTTGATGAAACGCACAACTAAAGCTAGAAATTATTAAAGTTTAGAAATAAAAGACTTATAAGTTTATTTTAACAAACGCACAAACTAAGATTATTTAAGAAAACAATACAAATAAATATTTCAAAGAAAAAGTGTTATGAAAAGAGGAAAAAAAAAATTAAATTAAAAAAAAAAATCATAAGCTATCTTAAATTATTTGTATGTACGGAGATGAGAAATATTTAATTAAAAAGCGTTTTTCAAAAGGGTTCAATGTCAAAATCGCAAAACAAATAAAATTTTAAGGACAAAGACAAACCTAAATTATGTGTGTGTACGGAGATGAAGATAATTCAATTTAAAAGCGTTCAGCGGCTGATGAACCTGCGGGTTATCAGCGGATACCGGACCATGTCGTCCGAAGCCACCTGTGTAGTAGCGGGTGTCATGCCCATCTCGGTTTTGCTTGAGGAGGATGTCTATTGCTACGAAAACAAAGACACGACCTTGCGCGTAGCGGACCTCGAGGGAAGAGGGTTAACCACCGTCGGGGGATACCCACGGGTAGAGAGGCTCTCGATGCCGGGAGAGCCTCTCGAGTCGGAGTAGGATGTCGTCACCGTCGGGAAACATCCGAGTCGTAGCGTTCAAAGTCCCGAACGTGTGTCGTGACAGGCGCGAGTCCAGGACAAGCTGCTCTCGATCTGGCACACAACGGGCAGAAAAATCCGCGGGCCAAAAATTCTAGGGTTGCCAGCCAAGGGCGATAAATAAGACCGGACAACGGTCGGAGTAGACTGACCCCATCGACGGGGGGCTGTCGAGTAGAGTGCGTCCGACCCCACGGTTACAAGCTACAAAGATAAGACAACACCTTCTGCGTAGCGGATGCCGTGGGTACGCCGCGTTCGTGCGTAGGATGCTCCACCTTCGGGGAGTACCCGAGTAGGGCGGTTCTCAACGACAGAAGCTGCGGGGATAAGACTCGACCTTCTTCGCAGTGGAAATCGTTGGGAAAGTGTTATTCCACGTTCGGGGGATACCCACGGGTAGAGTGGCTCTCGACGCCGGGTGAGCCATTCGAGTCGGAGTAGGATGGCGTCTTCGTCGGGAATCATCCGAGTCGTTGCGTTAAGTCCCGCGCGTGTGCCGTGACAGGCGCGAGTCTAGGATAAGCTGCTCTCGATCAGGCACACGACGGGCAAGGTGGCAAACCTCGAACCTTGAAGATAAGAGGTCGGGCCTCGAGTCGTTAGAGGAGAGGTCAGGCCTCAAACCTTCAGGCGGAGAGGTTTTTGTGGTCAACTCCGAGTCTTTATGATAAGGGGTCGGGTCTAGAATCGTAAGAGGAGGGATCTGGTCCCTTATCAACAAGAGGAGGGGTACGAGTGGTCACCTCGAGTCATTACGAGGAGAGGTCAGATTTCAAGTCGTTAGAGGAGAGATCGGGCCTTGAATCGTGCAGAGGAGAGGTAAACCTCGAGTCGATGCGAGTAGGGATCGGATCTCGAGTCGTAAGAGGAGATATCAGGCCTCAAGTCACGAAGAGGAGAGGTTTGTGTGGGAATCTCGAGTGATTGCGAGGAGATGTCG
This sequence comes from Uranotaenia lowii, assembly GCF_029784155.1. Taxonomy (NCBI): domain Eukaryota; kingdom Metazoa; phylum Arthropoda; class Insecta; order Diptera; family Culicidae; genus Uranotaenia; species Uranotaenia lowii. The sequence continues at coordinate 39,821,632 of NC_073693.1, forward strand.
GTTCTCAAGTCGTTAAAGAGAGTTCAGGCGTCGAGTCGTAAGGATGAGAGGTTTCGCTGAAAGTGGTCTCGTTAATGAGTATTGCCTTGGAGCGCATTAGTGCGAATAGACCTCCCACTATTGAAGCATAGTGTACTAAACAGTTCGAGGTGGGAACCAGGTCTGCGGCCCCAGGTGGACTTTATGGCGTAGGGGTACTCAGTATCATGAGTCGTCCTATTGCACCCATGGACCCAGAGTAGCATACTGGGGGGACTCGGTCGCTCGCCGTGCCTTGGAATGCAATCCGTAAAAAGGATTTACCACCTGGGTGATCAACTAAAAAAAAGGAAGGTATAGTTATCGGTCGATTTGGGAGTTCATCAATTATGGGTCTTAGATATACCTTTGTAGGTACCTATCGAATCAACTCGACGAGTTCTGACGATGTCTGAATTGACAGAATTGACAAAATCGACAAAATCAACAAAATTGAAAAAATGTCAAAATTGACAATATTGAGCAAATTAACAAAATTGACAACATTGACCAAATTGACGAAATCGAATTTCAAAAATTGACACAATTTACAAAATTGACAAAATTAGCAAAATTGGCAAACTTCATATAATTGACAAAATTCAAAAAAATTTCTAAATGGACAAAATGGACGAAATTGACAAAATCGACAAAATTGAAAAAAAAAAACTGAAAAATTTAAAAAGAAATGAAAAATAAACAAAATTGAAAATATTAACTGAATTGGCTAAATTGCCAAAATTGATAAAATTGATAAAATTGAAATGGAAAAAAGACAGAATTGACAAAACTGACAAAAATGATAAAATGACAAAATTTAAAATATTGACATTTAAAATCTGTCTTTTTTTTTTAGTTTTCAAAGTAAATTCTACAGATTTTTGTTCCCTGCTTTACAGCATCCTGTTTTTCTCTAGCAAATGTAATTATTTTTTCAATGTATCCATTTCTTTTAAACTAGAGGGGTTGAATTATTTGAAACACATGATCAGGCATCTTTTTTTTAAGTATTCTTACTTTTTATACTCCTTCCATTTTAAAGTTATGCTGTAACTCTTCAAGGAGTAAATTGAGTGAGATTATAATTTCATAGAAATGGAATCATACAAGATATTCTAGAATCGAGTCATTCAAAAATTTTCAATTAGTTGCAAATAATGCTATATGAAACTTAGTATTATTTTGATTTGTAATTTCTTAAATTAGTTTTGGATTTACTGCGTTTTTAATTCTTTTATCATAATTCAGAATTAAATTTATCATTTGTTTATTATTTTGTGTCATATGATATACATGGATTCATTCATCATCATTCATCACATATTCTTACAAGCTGTAAGAAAGGCTAGAATCCACTGTCAAGTGTGTTAAATCGGGTTTTATTGTATCAAATCATTCACAAAATTATAGCCAGAATACTGTTTTAATGACACGGCTGAATATTTGATTTAAGATTATTAAAGCGCATGGTTTGACGAGAATTTTTATAACTATTTGAAAACAATTCAGCTATCCTCCTTTTCCATCTTTCATTAAAACATTTGAAAGGTGCATAAAATTTTTGTTATCTGCACACATCGTCCACATCTTCTGAATTCATTTTGTCATATGCAAATGTCATGTTCATTTTTGACTGGCTATACGGATCATTCATGCGAGAAAAAATTGATTATTTCTAGATTCCCAGACCCATCATTAAATTTGCAAAAGAAAATGACCGATTTCCTCTTCCCGAAATTTGTTAAATTTTTCTGCTAGATTTCATTAAAATTTACTGGAACGACAGATTCCCCGAAAGAATTACTACAAACTGTAGTAACGACTGCATCGGAAAGTTTGAGAAGGATAAATAATTTGAGCATAATTTCTTAGATTTAAGCTATAAATCGGTGTGACATAATAATCACGTTAGAGTATTTGGGAAGTGATTACCTTTAAAAAGGATCAATTTTGCAGCGATGTTGTGACAAATTTCGATGATCCATGATAAAAACAAGAACAAAAAATTCGTAAAAAAAATAACCCAGCTTTTCAGTGGAGCATTCCGAATACGTGAATTTATTTCCCGGGGTTCAAAAACTCCCACATTATTTTTTTAAACTAATCTTGAGTTCCTACGAAGAACACTCTGGACTAAAATGTTAGGGGAAGAGTCGTCCACTAAGACTTGCTACGTTAACATTTCCATACCAGATGATTTATCTCCTAACATGGCGACCGTAAAAAATTTGTTTAACGAGTGCCAGGGTGATCCCACGTTGATTTTTTAAAACTTCTTTTAGGTACAGAGTGATATTTTCTTGCCTAAAAATCAATTTAAGATGCAGGAAAGTTGACAACGCGTTGAACGCGAAGAATTTTTTTTTTTTCGAAGGTTAAGTTTTTTCCTGTTTAAAAATAATGAGTCCAATAAGGAGCATAGTTACTGATCTCCGACTCGGCCTGGTATGATTTTCAATCAAAATTCGAAATTTACTAGAAAATCAAAAAGACACCCATCTCCACACCGAGCGCCAGCTGTAACACGATACTAAAACAGCAACGGCAGCACCAGCAAAGGGAGGCTAGGGAAGGTCGTTAGGATTGTCAAGCAAACAGCAAATTAAACTTTAGTCACTCACTTGCACCATTGTTGACATTGCTGCATCACCTTACTACATCCATCCCATCCACCTACCGACGACCTACACCATTTTTGTTTTTACTTTTTCGTTTGCAGAAAGCTTTGTAGTTTGACATTTGACTAGTAGGTAGTTATGTTGACGTTCGGCTTGTGTAGCTAACTGCAGTAAAAGTTGGGACAAGGTTGGGAACATTGCATAAACCATCAGCACATGTAGGGTAGTTCAACGTCAATATCTGGAGGTCAGTGCATCTAGCTAGGTAGTGGGTTAGTGTTTATTTTGCACTGTTTGCATTTAGAAGGAGTTCAACTTGAGGACTGGAGTCCTCATTCTTGTATCCGGGGTTTACTACCTGGAATTTGAACTAGATACTTAGCTTTATGAGTATGAATCATGTTAAAAAAACATACTTGGGCTGGACACTTTTAATAAAGTTTAATTTTGTTTCTTTAAAATAAAATTTTACTAATAAAGCTTAAAAAAAACTGTAAATATTGTGTTGTTTTGAAAAGCAAAATATTTTCATCTGAAACCCATTGTACTTGAAAGTATCATAATAAAACTTTTTGCTTTTAAATAATTTATTAAGACAGCATCCAAGTACAAATCCGACAAAAAACAAAAACAAGCAAAAAAAACTATTACTCGACGTAACAAATTTTAATGATTCGAATTTCTCTTATTTTGTGTGTTCGTGTGTGAGGTCTGTCTTTCAGTCTGGCGGTCTTCATATTTATCGCGATTAGGTAATCGGAGCAGAGGAGAGAAATGAATCGCTTTGGGGTATCAAGTTTTTTTTTCGCAGATCCGACTATTAAGTCAAGAAACTGGCCCACAAAGTTACTGTTTTTTGTTGCTTTAAATTTAATGTTCATACTTGGTAATCCATTCACTGTGTGCCCAGTCGAAGAGAAAATTAAAATAAAAACAAAAAACCCAAATTCGAACGAGGAGCCTCTTTTTTGGTCAATTATTTTCTTCGAGCAAAATGATTCACACATCGTTGCGATTTGCTAGTAACATGACTCAAGGAAAAGACAACACAAAAAAATGGACGATAAAAAACACTAACATGGCAAAACACATGTACCTTCGTTTGTCGTTTGTGTGCGGGGATACACACTTTGGGGAGGTGATGCCACGTTTTTAATCTGATTATTCACGATTTACGGAATCGCACACCGGAGCGAGCTCGAAGAGCCGTTATCACCTGGCCTTGCCACTTTACTCCGAAGCCGAACGAACGACTGAATGAATGAATGAATGAATGGTGACAAACGTTTAACAAAGACCTGCTAATGGTTTTCGGTGATTGAGCAGAGCATTCAAAGGTTTTTGAACTTTTGGAGGCGGTTTTAGCAGTTGCTTGAAGTACAAATTATTGAACAAAATCAAATAATTATACAATCCGAACAAAATTTTGACTCCCATCGATGGATTTTCGAGGCACAGTGCCACTGCATCGTCATCATCAGCATCATCATCATCGTCGTCGGAGGTTCTTATCAGTTAATGGACTGGCCAGCCGTGGTACAATAAACCTTTGCGATTGTGTCCTACTACTGTCAATATTTTGTGACACGAGAGGTTTTGTGTACGCGTTTCGCTTAATCGAAAAGTTGAATGTAATTTGACTAACCGCAGCGATCAAATTTTGGGTCATCTAAAACGTGGGGTAATTTATTTTTGGGTGGAACGTGACAGAATAAGTTAATTAGCACTTTGATTAAATCGACAAGAACGTTATAAAATTAAATTTGATCAAATCATACTAGTGAACAATTTAAGAAAAGTCCTAAAAAAAAAGAGATTTATGAATGCTTTAAAAGACAGTTGATGAATTCAAAGGGATTCATCAATTATCTTTGAAACTTGACTTTTTTTTACAAAAAACTCATTGCGTAGAATAGAGATCTCAAAATTCCAATTTTGGCTGAAACAATCGAAAAAACATTTCAGTTTATTGATTAATGATTCAAATCTTTCATTATTCAAATTAAAAGTCGATCTTTTTGGAGACTTATTTTTCTAAATTTTAACTTTTTCAAAGTTCACAAGTATTTCCTATTAAAAAATACCCTTAAAAACCTTCAGTTGAGAACTGAATTGCTACTGTTGGCTTATTGACGAAAAAAACTCTTAAACCTTCTTACATAACAACAAAACGTTTACTGTTCAAGATTTGCCTTCAAGTGCCATAAATGTTTCCCCATAATTGACACCGCCAACCATAAAAACTGGACCGGTAAATCTGCATCTTGGCTATCGGCTAATGAATTCCCACGATTACAACGGAATAATTTACATCGACCATTCGAAGAAGAAAATAAGCAAGAAAAAAAAAACCACGCAACATAAAACACTTATCGTTTGTTGCCTTGAAAGGGAACAGCATTCGTTTTATTTTCTGTCTACCGAATTTAAATGTTGTTTTCATTTTGATTTCACGATCACTGATCGAAACGAACAATAAAAAGAGGAAAAAAAAGTTATTAAAAGAAAAGCAAATAAATCGAACCGAACTGCAACTTCTTTTTCGGGGGGGTTTCCGGTTTTTTTTTCGTGGATAATTTATGCAACCGCGATGTTCCCCAAAAAGAAGCAGGGGGTGAAAACAGAAACCAAAATTTTACGCAAATCACCTGCATCGGCACCATTCTTCCGTGCGGGTTCGAAGAAATTCAGTCAGCTCACCAGTTGAAATCGAAAGTTTAATCGACGAAATCTGGAAGCCCGTATCGTATCGTCATTAAGGTGGCACGGGGTAGATAAAATCGGAATCAAAAATCGAAAGTGATTTTTTTAAGGTTTTGGGTTGATGAAAAATGCATCCTGAAGGTTTTTTTAATTGTTAATAATAAAAATAAACGAAAATGCACGTTTAAAATTTTAAAAGTTAAAATTTTACTGATTTTTTCCCCTCTTTTAATCCTCACAAATGTTCCTTGAAAACGTAATCTCGTTCCTAGGTCAAATTTCAAATGTACGCCCACAACCCATCACCAGTTTGGTTCAATTAACTAGATCCAGATAAGATAGGGTAAGTCCTAGGAAAAATAAATTAACGCTGAGACGGATATGATTTATGGTTAAGGTGTTTGTTTGAACTTGATTCTAGATTTGAATGTACCGATGACAAACTGTGGATGCGTAAGACCTATTCATGGTTTTTAGTTATGAAATCCAAATCTTTTCATGCTTGGCATAAGTATTTTTCTTTTCTTTCGATTGAAAATCTTATCTTTTGCTATTTTGTTAAGCTAGATTCATAACATTCAAAACTTTTTTTTTTCAATTTGAATTCATTTGAACTCAGAGCGAAAACAGACATTCGATTGCTGGATAGAAATTATAATTTGGAATAAAATTGTTTTCCTTTTTTTTCGAAAGCAGGAAATAATCTCTCACCAAGGTCGGCACAAATATCAAATTCTTCTTTTGTCATCTCTTTTCCTCGTCGATTTTTCCAAAAATCCCGAACTTCGAAAATTCAAACATTTGAAAGAGCGTCAATCATACAATAGAAGATAAGGATTGAATCACTTTTGTATTCAAGATTTTTTAAATTTTCGATCTAGAATAACTCCATTTTTCGATTTTGTGACATGCAGATTACATGCAAGTTTGTTGCATGCAAGCTTTTGTTCAATTTGTTCCAATTTGTTGAAAATTTGGATTATTTTTAGGAAGAGATCTCGAACTGCCATAGATACGGTGTTTGTAAACTTTAAATGTCATGTTCCACTTTTTTTTCTCAATTTTCGAGTTATACCAATCAACTTGTATAGGAGCCCACTCTTTCTTCCTATCCCAACTAGAAGGAGAGCAGATTCTTGAACGACAATAGAAACATATCTCATTATTAAGTATCTTCCATGCCAAATTCTGAACCAAAGTAAGTGTCCCTCCTTTTTCTGCTGAAAGAGTAACAATTAATCATAGTAACATTTCTCGTTTCAAAGTACCCTCCCTTGCTACATTTGATTTTAATTGCTTGATTTTAATTGCTAGTTTTAGAAATATTATATTGGAGCCGCTCCTTTCTCATTCACATATACCTATTGTGAGAAGAGGGTTGTCAAAAAACCATACACATATTTTTTTCCATTTCACTCGTTTCCCAACAATATTTGTTTTCCTTGCAAGTTAAATTTTTAGTGTTACGCATAAAAAATGTATAGAAGCCTTCTCCTTCTTCCTATTCCTCCATTTTTAGGGATAAGAGGTTCCAAATAATGACAATAACATTTGCATTTATTTTACCCAAATACTTGATCATGTCAAATTTGATTCTATTTGGTTGATAAGTTCTAGAGATATGGAGAAAAAGGTATCCCTTCTTCAAATGTCTCTTAAGGAAAGAGGGGTTTCAAATAATCATAGAAACAATTCTTTTAGCCAAATATCCTCCCATGCCACGTTTTATTCCATTTGTCTGATTAATTCTTAAGTAACGCAAAAAAAATGGTAGTAAAAAACCCCTTCTCCTTTCGCATTCTCCCAATGGAGGGCGGGATTTCAAACAATCATAAAAACATTTATTGTAACCAAATACCCCCCTCCCCCTCCATGCCGAATTTGATTCGATTTGCGCGATAAGTTCTCGAGTTATGGAAGAAATTGCATGGAAATCCCTCTCCTCTTTCCTACTGAGAGGAGGAAGGAATATAAAACCAGCAGAGAAACATAGAAGGAGGGAACTAAAACCATGATAGGAACCTGTCCTGGATTTCAATACTTCCTCCTGCCATGTTTCACACAAATCGGTCCAGTAGTTTCCGAGTCTATAGGGAACAGACATATAGACAGACAGACAGAAATCCATTTTTAAATATATAGATTACAACATTCCGAAAGTCCGAAAATTCTTACATATTAAGATAAAATATGTTTGGGAAACTTTACAAAACATGACCATTTTCCCGGTTTTGTTCTGAAATTCATGGTTTTTTCCGATTTCCCGGTGAAGCAATGAAATTCCAAAGCTTTTCCAAAGGCTCCCATATCAAATTGATAAAAGTATGACACAATTCGAACAATTTCGGAAACTACTGAATTGTGCAATGTAAAAAATGGTGTGAAGCCGTTTTCAAGGCCGGGAATAGTATCTTTAATACTTTCAAACCCCTCCAAATCCAAAAAAGGGGATGGGGGGCTCCATAGAAAATTAAGAAAAAATATGACACAATTCGAACAATTTTCGGAAACTACTGATCGGATCAACGTGAAATTTGGTGTGTAGCCGTTTTCAAGATCGATGATAGTTTTTATAATACTTTCAAGCCCGTCCAAATTCAGGGAAGGGGGGGCTCTCATTCAAAATTATTAAAAGTATGACACAATTCGAACAATTTTCGTTAACTACTGGACCGATCAATTATGAAATTTGGTGTGTAGCCGTTTTAAAGACCGATAAAAGTTTCTATCATACTTTCAAACCCCTTTAAATTCAGGGAAGGAGGGGAGAGGGTATCCATACAAAATCAGTAAAAATGTGACACAGTTCCTATTTCCGGAAGCTACTGAACCGATGAACGTGAAATTCGGTATGCAGCCGTTTTCAAGACCGGGAATAGTTTCTATAATACTTTCAAACCCTTCCCAATTCAGAAAAGGGGGGCTCCTATAAACAATCAATAAAAATATGACAAAATTTCCAGAAACTACTGAACCGATAAAAGTGAAATTTGGGGTGTAGCCGTTTTCAAGGCCGGTAATAGTTTCTTTCTATAATACTTTCAAACCCATCCGAATTAAGAATGGGAAGGCTCCCAAACAAAATAATAAAAATATGACACAGTTCGAACAATTTCCGAAAAATACTGAACCGATCAACGTGAAATTTGGTGTGTAACCGTTTTCAAGACCGGAAATGGTTTTCATAATACTTTCAAAGCCTTCCGACTTTAAGAAGGGGGGGGAGGGGGGGGCTCTCAAACAAAATCATAAAAATATGACACAATTCGAACAATTTCCAGAAACTACTGAACCGATCAAAGTGAAATTTAGGATGTAGCTGTTTTCATGGCCGGGAAAAGTTTCTATAATACTTTCAACCCCTCCAAATTAAGAAGAGGAAGGCTCCCATACAAAATCATTAAAATATGATACAATTCGAACCAGTTCCAGAAATTATTGAACCTTTCAACGTAAAATTTAGTGTGTAACCGTTTTCAAGATCGATAATAGCTTCTGTAATACTTTCAAACCCCTCCAAATTCAGGGAAGGGGGGCTGTTCGCACAAAAAACAGTCATCGACGTTTTGGGTGTACTCGCGCCACACCAAATCTTTCCCTAAACTAAATTCCGCGCTGCTCAATATAAATGCAGCAGGTTTGGTCAGTAAGAACGATCGCGAACAGTTGACTTTTGTTTCGCACCATTCCCGTCGTCGGTTGCAATAAACGATCTACCGTGTAACTTTTTGTAGCCTTTAATTTTGATCGGATTAAAACGGAAGTTGAAGTAAAACCTAGATTTGAATTTACGACTCAAATCCGAAACCCTCGTAAAACGGAAGAACATTTTGGTCCTTCGAGCCGGATCACGGGACTCGCTAGTTTCGTGTGTGAACAATAGTTCTGTGAAGTTGTGCAGTGAAAAGAAACCCTGACAAAAGGATTCGCTAAGCGCGCGTCCGTCTACCGTGGCTTGGCTTGGGTTTTAATGCTAATAAAAATTCGAGCCACCGTGTGAAGTGAACTGTAGCACTAAATAAGTGCACATCGGACCTGTTCTGTGATATTGTGAAACAATATAGACGAACATTTTCCCCCACCGTGGGCGAGTGTGTGAAGTCCTAATTAAAGGCAAATCAACCGTGTCAAAGTGAGCCATTGTGGCAAGTGAAATATCCCCCACGATCTGTCGCTGCTTCTTTGGTAGAATCCGCCAAAAATTGGCCAAAAAAGTGCGTTTTTTGTGTGTCAAACCAACAGTTCCTGGTGAGCGCTGTGTGGTTTGATCGAACCCGTACAGTGTGCTGTTGTGAACAGCTGTTTTGGAGCTACAATACTGTGTGGCTTGTGCTGCAGTCGTCGGACCATCGCAGCTAGTCCTGCTACCTATCATCAGTCGGCAGCTAAGTACCATTTTCTTTTTGTGTGTTCAGAGAGTCTGTGGGGGGTTGTTGCATGAAACTCCACAGTCTGGCATTTCATTACATAAGGATTTCCGGATAAAGTGGTCAGTCTTTGGAAAGCCTTTATCCGTGCGAATTGAAGTGGGTCGGTTGTTGAAATCTTGCTGATTTTTGTCCTGCAATCAGCCTGGGTTGCGTCGAGCTGTCAACTTTTTGCGAGACGTCGAGTCGATTTCGGTCTGTCATAGTGGGAATAGTGCGAAAAGTGAATAAAAAGTGCAAAGTGGTAGCCGTCTAACTGAAACTGCTAGAAGTGTAAAGTGAAAAGTGGTAATCATGCGCGATTTGAGAGAGCTCTACAAGCTAGAGGCCAACCTGTGTCGCACTTTCGAGACAGTGCGACGGTTTATTTCGAGTGCAAACACAAGTGCTGTGCGTTGTGAACTTATCGGTGTACGCATTGAACGCCTGGACGATGCGTTCAAGCAGTTTCAGTTAGTGCGTGCGGAAATCGAGCTGCAGACCGACCAGGTGACCGGGGTGGATGATCCTGACGAAGAGCTGTCGCTGATCAACGCACGGGCTGAGGAGAATTACCACATTGCCACGGAAAAAGAGGACGATTACTGTAACCTGAAAGGTGAGCTGTTACGCCTCCAGTCGTCTGCCAGCAGAGCGGAAAATGATGGTCAGACTTCAACTACCAGTACCCAGAACTCGATCGAATCGTCAGCGAGTTTGGCTCGAGTGAAGCTGCCCGAGATTCGCCTGCCGAGCTTCGATGGACAAATTAATCACTGGATTACTTTTCGGGACTCATTCGACAGCTTGATCCACTCCAATCACCAGCTCACGCAAATGGACAAGTTTACATACTTACGTTCCGCGCTGACAGGGGGAGCGCTTCAGGAGGTGAGCTCGATTGAGCTTTCAGCAGCTAACTACGAGATAGCATGGGCTGCCTTGAAAAACCGCTACGAAAATCGCAAGCTGATAGTGAAGACATACGTCAAAGCGCTTTTTAATGTCGCGGCCATGCGCAAGGAGAGCTACGAAGAGCTTAGTAAGCTGATTGGCGAATTTGAAAAGAATCTCCAAATGTTGGAAAAGATTGGCGAATCATCTGAAGGTTGGAGCACTCTGCTTGTTCATATGGTCTGTGTTCGATTGGACCCGTCGACGTTACGCCACTGGGAAACACACCACAACTCCCGAGAAGTGCCCAAGTTCCAAGTATTGATGCGGTTTTTGAAAGACCACTGTTCGATTCTGCAAACACTAGCGCATCAACCCACGGCTGTGGATTCCCAGGTCAAACGGTCAAGGTCCGGAGTAAGCTTTGCCAGTATTCAGTCTTCTCCCAGGTGTCCATTTTGCGGTGGACAATTCCATTCTGCCTTCCGGTGTTTGAAGTTCCTGAAGTTTACAGTCGAAGAACGCAGTGAAACAGTGAAAAGGGCCCGACTGTGCCTGAACTGTTTATCCCCCGGTCATATGGCTCGTGTCTGCAGCAAAGGTTCATGTCATCACTGCGGATCGCGTCACCATTCGTTGCTGCATCCAGACTATATATCCTCCGTCTCGCAAATCCGTAGGAATTCGCCGCCGTCCGTACTTCAAGCTCCGCAATCCCCACCACCGTCACCATCATCCCAACCGATCCCTTCCACCAGTCCACTATCCAGACCACAAACATCCACATCGTTTCCGGTTACGCAAATGCCAGACTACTCTGCAGACTTCTCTGAAGTCACACCACACACAATCGGACTGCCCACACAAACACACAAACCATCACGCCAAGTGCTGCTATCGACGGCCGTCGTACGCATCCAAGACCAGTCAGGAAACTTTCGATCTGCCAGAGCCTTACTAGACTCCGGCTCCCAGTTGAACTTTATGACCAGCGCATTCTGTCAAGGATTGAACCTTCGAAGTTCCGCCAAAAATCTCACCGTTCAGGGCATCGGTGGTTCAAAAGCAGTTTCGAAGAAGGAGGTTGTTGCTAGCGTTTTCCCCCGCTGTTCGGAGATTTCATCTTTTGTTTCTCCGATGGCATTCCACGTGCTTTCGGAGATCTCAACGACCCTGCCAGCCAGCCGTGTTCCCTATAGTTTTCCAACCAATGTACTGCTTGCTGATCCCAACTTCCACGAACCAGGACAAATTGATCTCATCATTGGTGCTGAATACTTTTTCAACATCCTCACTGAAGGTCGCTTTAAGGTGCAAGATAATGGTCTCAGCCTCCAGGATTCAGTTTTTGGCTGGATCGTAGCAGGCTCTGTTCCTGATCGGAATTGCCCCCAGTCCCTAGCAGTTACAGCGTGTTCAGCTGCAGACATTCGAAACCAGTTCGCCAGAAGTTTAAAATCCCCAGCAGTAAAAGAAGAAGTATCTTATCCGAGAGCAGCGTCGTCTTTGAAACACGACACGTATGTCGACGATTCGTTGAAAGCGAATTCAGTCGAAGATGCGACAAAGTCATCCCTTGAGATGGTCGTGTTAACAGCAACCGGTGGATTTATGTTGAACAACTTCAACTCGAATTCAGCTGAAGTTCTGTCATCACAAACCGAGCATCTTGTAGACGATCGTTCTCTCTTCAATATGGATTCATTCAGTGCATCAAGTTTGAGGTTCAATTACCAAAGGACAGCAGCTGCAACACACCTTCATCTTGCCTGTCTAGTTGTTATTCTGTTGAAGATATTCTTCCAAAACCTGCTATCGTTCCGGTTCGTCGTTTGCCTTTCGTCGATGTTGATCCAGCATGTTAGCCAGCTCTTCGCTTGGCCCGGTATCGCTCTTGCCGGAGGTCACCTTTTGAGGGATGCAAAATCAACACAGCGTCGAAAATTCAGCACAGACATCGAGCCAGCTCCCCTGGTTCGGCATATCGGTAACAACTCAATCCAATTCCGTAGTCCCACCATTTGCGAAGGGGCAAACAGACAACGCCAGTCTGAGCAGGGTTCCAGCACCAAAGCCTTCAGGGGTGACGCGGTTGCGATCGGACGGGTCGGACCTGTCACCCCACCGCTAACCTTAGTTAAGTACCCTTTCAATACCAAAGTCCATTACGGACACTTACCCGTTTTAACGTCTTAGGTTGCGGTCATCGTGCTGGAACTCCCTATTCTGTGATCATCATGAGCCCGTCGTACGAAGCTTCAACGGTGGCGACCAGCTTATTAGTTATCCCATCATCATCATCATCTTCAAGCCATCAGTGCTTCCGGTGTAGACCGGTAGCGTTTCATCCAGTTTTTGCATCACTCCATCAGTTGCAGAAGTGCAACCAGACGCCATCTGTCTGAGCAGAGATCCAGCTCTAAAGCAATCGGGGGTGACGCGGTCGCGATCGGACGGGTCGGACCTGTCACCCAACCACCGCCATCTGTTAAGTACCCATCAAATCTCAACGTCCAGTTCGGACATTTATCCATTTCCTTTGAACAGGTTGCGGTGCGTCGAGCTGGAACTTCCTGTCCTGTCCTGTGTTTAAGAAGCTCGGCGCAGCATCACCCATCGCACAGTCCAACATGCAGCCATATGGATTTCAATTGTGTATTGTAGTAGTCAGTTATTGAAATTCCTTAGTATTTCAAGGCGGCCGGTATGTTCGCACAAAAAACAGTCATCGACGTTTTGGGTGTACTCGCGCCACACCAAATCTTTCCCTAAACTAAATTCCGCGCTGCTCAATATAAATGCAGCAGGTTTGGTCAGTAAGAACGATTGCGAACAGTTGACTTTTGTTTCGTACCATTCCCGTCGTCGGTTGCAATAAACGATCTACCGTGTAACTTTTTGTAGCCTTTAATTTTGATCGGATTAAAACGGAAGTTGAAGTAAAACCTAGATTTGAACTTACGACTCAAATCCGAAACCCTCGTAAAACGGAAGAACAGGGGCCATACAAAATGTTTGAAAAGAATAACACAATTCGAACAATTTCCGGAAACTACTGAACCCATCAACGTCAAATTTTGTGTGTAGACGTTTTCAAGGCCAGTAATAGTTTCTATAACACTTTCAAACAGCTACAACTTAAAGAAGGGGGGGTTCACATAAAAAATCAATAAAAATATGACTCAATTCGTACACTTTCCGGAAGCTACTGAACCGATCAACATGAAATTTGATGTGTAGCCGTTTCCAGGGTGGCCAGCGAGTTTCCGTTTTCAAATTCCCGGTTTTTTCCCGGTTTTCCCGAATGAAGTTTTATGGTTTTCCTCGTTTCAAAATGCGCGAATAAATATGTCCATTTGACCAAAACTGAAGATATCTTTATGCAAGTTGAATGTAAAAGTGTGAGAGGACTTAGTTCAATCTTGAAACTCAAAATTTATTCGAATGATGGTGATTGTAATATGGTAAGAAAAAAATCTAGTTGTCCGAACCCTAATCGAAAATAGTTACTTTCTTTTCAGTCTTTCATACCATCTTCGTTTTTTATGAGAAAAACTGCTATATTTTTATTATTCGCATAGATAAATCATAGTTTTGATATGATGCCATATAATACTTTTAAAATTTCAAGTTGAAATTCAAAATTTTGCTATTGAAATCTAAATGAAATCTACTGACTGACATTCTGATATTTTTTCTTCTAAAGCTCTTAAAACAGATTCAGATGAACCTGATTCATGATAAGCTATCTGAAATTTTATTTCGGTTCTCATATTGAATACTGAATCAATCGGATACCTTTAACATTTTTATTAGAATGCGCTGAGTTCTAGATTATATGTCCTATCTCAAAAACGCATGTTTTTATTCGATTTTTTATTTAATCTAAACAAGAATCACACAAAAACTTGTTCTCTTGTTACATCTTCTGTCTTATGTGCGTTTATCAATAAATCGAATAAAATGGTGGCATCTTTTTTCTAGCATTTTTCCCGCATGGGACAATTCCCGATTTTCAAAAGTTAAAATTGATCTAAATATTAAAAGAAAATATTTTCGCAACCAAATGAAATAAGTTCTTTGAGGTCATATCGTTTGTCAGAAATTTGATTTTTGAACTAACGTGTTCGACAGTTGTTCGACGCAAACAAAATATTTGATTTTTTTTTAATGTTTTATTAATTAAATGAAAATTTTAAGTATGGTTATGATTATTTTTTATTTTTGAAGTAATGTAAACTAAATTGAAAACAGCTGAAAATAAGTAAAGTCACGTCAAAAAATATTCTTATTGTTCAATCTTTTTTAAAACGACCATTGATCATTGGATTTTTGTAAAAATAGCTTTTCAGTAAATTTGTCGACCGAGGTAAGACTTCATGGCTGAATAACTGAATTCATATCTCTCGATTAACGTTCTATTAAAATTAAATTTTAATAATCATAATAATTTAAATAATAATAAAAATTAAATAATCCGATATTTTAGTCGTACTCTTCAAAATAACTCCCCCAGTGTGTGATTGATGTGTTTGATAGATTTCTGCTAATTTTTCCAAGTTTCTTTTCAGAATAACGTGTTTTTCTGAAAAAAAAAAAAAAAAAACAAAATGAGCTCCTGATGCCGATTCGAACTTCATCTGGACTAGTGTATAATTCCATTTATAAGATAGATGATAAGCTTAAATCTTAGTTTTTAAAATGTGGATTCAATTGAAGACTGCCTGATTTCAACATATGAATTCACATCACAATTCAATTTTTTTTATTTTGAATTGAATTTTTCATTCTTCATTCAGCTTTCAAGTTCTATTTTTTCCAAATATTCACAAAAAAGTGCACAATGGTAAAAATCTTCAATTAATTAACGCTATAAAGTTAACTACCAAGACTTAACGTATTAAAACTTCACAGTTGTGAAACGTTTATTTAATTTAAAAACATTTTTATATTCACTGCAGTGCACAATATGCTTGAGCAAAGAAATAAGCTAAGTTTGTGGTCAAGACTTCTCTATTTTCCAAATATTCTCGGCTTTTCCCGGCATTTTACTCATTAATAAAAATCCCGACATTTTCATGCTCTTCCCAAATGGTTAACAATCCTGGAATAAACGATTATTGATTGTAAATTTTCTGAGAGAAAATTCAGTCATGATGAAATGAATGTATTTTAGGATTTCATAGTATTTAATAATCCACAAATTTTTTCCCCGGTTTTGATTTGAAATTCCCGGTTTTTTCCCGGTTTTCCCGGTCTCATTTTAAATTCCCGGTTTTCCCGGTTTTCCCGGTTTTTCCGGTTTTCCCGGTTCGCTGGCCACCCTGCGTTTTCAAGACCAGCAATGGTTTCTAAAATACCTACAAATTCCTCCAAATTAAGGGAGAGGGGCTCAAAAAAGGGAGGTCCCATACAAAATTAACAAAAATTGGATGGTGGAAGTGTCGTTAATAAGGAAAAGATAAGATTTACAAGATTTTTCATATTTTTGTTAAGTATCGCAGCGCTTATAAAATTACATCACTAGATTCGGTATGAAATTGGCTTTCTGGTGAATTTATTGCAGAAATCTTGCGTTAATATACTCAAAATCCAGTGACCAGTGCAAAGTTGAATTCAAGTCTCAGAAAATCTGAGAAATTGCAAATTGACAAGAAGTTCGAAAAACAGCTACTCTTGAAAATTCGTCAAAAATTTTGTGTTTCGTATTTTGACAATCTCAAAATGCAGAAATGTGCTAAATCACGTCAAATTTTCAAACCTTTTTCCAAAATTTATCTGACTTGAACAATTTTGACAGTTCATTGATTGAAAAGTACGGTTTTTTCACCACTTTTTTACATTTTTTTTTGGTCATGAATCATGATCTTATAAATATCAAAAAATATATACCTATCTGCAACGTAAAGCTTTTGACTTCAGCTTTCTATGAAACTAAGTGAGGCTAAGTCTTTTTTCCGAAGCATGTTTTTTTTGGATTTTTTTTTTCTTAGACTTTGAAAATTTGAGGTTCATTACCAGGTTACCAAAACTCTAAATTTTATAAACATCGGTTGAGAAACAAGAAAAATCAAGCGAGGAGTGGATAATTGACACTCAAGGTTTGATAAGGGAGTTTTTTTCCTGGGCTTTCAGGGTGCGTAAAAAATGTAAGGATGCAAAATTAAAGATTTCAAGTATTCATCGAGGGTCCCCGAAGATTTTTTTTTATTTGGATGTGCCCGAATAAAGTAACATGCCGCCAAACTTTCAATAGTATCATATTGACACTCAAGAGCCGATTTGGTTTAAAAAAGGATTCGGCTTCAGTGTTCAAATTTGGAATTCAAAATGAAGAATATTCGG
This sequence comes from Uranotaenia lowii, assembly GCF_029784155.1. Lineage (NCBI taxonomy): Eukaryota > Metazoa > Arthropoda > Insecta > Diptera > Culicidae > Uranotaenia > Uranotaenia lowii. The sequence goes on from NC_073693.1 coordinate 39,838,616, forward strand.
AATAATTCTAAGAATATTTGGTACCCCTTCCTTTTCCAGTGGGGAGATAGGAAGCAGGGAGGAGGCCTCTCTAACAATTTTTTACATAACACAATAATTAGGCAAGCAAATGGTACCAGATTTGGCATGCGCGGGTATTTGGATACGACAAATGTTTCAATGATTATTTAAAACTCTCCCTTCTTCTAGTGGGCAGAAGGAAATGGAGGAGGTCTTCCATTCAATTTTTATTGCATAAATCGATAATTATCTGAGCAAATGGAACCAAATGTGGGAAAACGTTCTATGATTGTTTGAGACTTCTCCCGACTTGCATTGGAAGGATAGGAGGAGGGGAGGGGTCCCATACATTTTTTTTTTCAATATTCTATAACAGATCAAGCGAAGGGAATCAAATTTGGAATGCGGGAGTATTTCGATAAACGAAATGTTCCCAAGATTGTTTGAATCCGTTTTCAACTTCCATTGGAGCAACAGAAAGGGGGAGGGGGTTCTAATAATTTTTTTTGTTTAACTGGAGAAATACTCGAGCAAATGGAACTAAATTTGGCATGGGATGATATTTGAATACAGAAAAAGACCTATGGTTGAGCACGCAATACTCAATAAAATAAGAATTAATCTCTTTTGTATTGCAATTCGAGACCAAAACCCAGTAAACGAAACTCAATTTGCAACTTTCATTTCAAATGGTTATACAGTCTTAATAATTCATTACCATACAATTTTCAACTTTCTTCCATACCTTGTTAGATGGTTGCAAAAGGTGTTTGTGATTGATTGAGGTTAAAAAAATTTTAGAATTTGCGGATCTGAATAAATAACATAAATTTTTCAAAAAGTACTTTTTTCAAAAAATAAATAAATTTGATTTTTTCTATTTCCGCATACTTTTTCCACATACATTAAAATATTGTGATGAAAATAAAATGGGCTAATTTCTTTTAATCTCTCAAATATTTTTGTCAATACATTACTTAAAAATATCCAAGCATTTCCGAGATATTTGGATTTTGATTAGAGTTGTTTTAAAACAACAATCTGCATTGAAGGGTTAATGGTGATAAAATAAAACAACGGAAACAAAAATTTAAAAAAATATTTATAGAGTACTCAAAAATGACAATTAGATGAAAATTTCATAAAAATCAAAACAAATACAAAGAAGAGTAAAAATCACAAAACATTACTTAAAAATTATAAAAAATGACAACAATTTATAGCAAATACGACAAAAAAATTAAAATTATAAACAAAACAAGAAAAGTTCAAAATGTATAAAGACAGGATAGGAAAAAATAAAAAAACGTCTAAAAATGGTCAAAAATTGAATACGTTAATGATAATAATAATAGTTTTTTTTTGTAGGAATACATGAAAAAGTTGAGAAAAATCCGATCAATTCTGGCAATACAAAATGTTCAGACGTGTTGCCAAAATCAAATGGGGTCTGTAATGATTTTGAGATTGAAATATATAATAATTAACAAACAAACAAAGCACACCGTTCAGCTAGTTTCATATAAATAAATTGCGATCTCATATCAAATTCTTTGATTGACAACTTGATTAATTAACTGATAAAATCAATGTGCGGAAACAATTTAAACCTCCTTTACGAAATCATTTTGTCAACCGATAAATTAAGTTGTCAGGAAACAATACGTAACTATTTTGGTTTCACACAATTCAATTTTTCTTCGGCAATGATTGTATCATTTCCAGGTGCCGGAGTTGGAAACAATCGACCGTGTAAACAATCCCCGGCTTACAACAGCTCATTAGTCAAATGAACAAGGGCTAAATGTTCGAAAAAAGCACACCAAAAATCATGTTCCAGCTCATTAGAGAAACCCTTCATAACATGACAGTTTAGGAGTTTGTAAAGCCAAACAGCCGTGAAGGAAACAAACCCAAAAAAAAAAACAAACCTAACGATTAAATACCTTGATAAAGTAAAACCGAAAAAAAACCTTACCTTCCAAAAAATGTAGATGGCGCCTTCGATTCAAAATCGGGGCCCGAACTTGTCGACAACTTTTTGCCGCTTCCACCTGCTGGCCCTTCGATGAACTACCGCCGCCGCCAGTAAAATAACGAGCCAACCTTCGATCGAAAAACCGCTTTCCTTATTTGCACAACATCGGTTGCAGCAAACAGGTCGTCATTTTGGATTTGGATTCGAACTTGCTTACGCCTTTTCTGTACCGAAAGTGCACCGTTTTTCCATTGCAAACAACAAAAGTGACGACGACGACGATGGCCACGAATTGGGGGAAAAAATTGCACGTTTTACCATAGCGTAAATTCGCCAACACAAAACAGCAGCGGCCCTTCTTCTTTTTTTTCTCCTCTTTGGTACACAATAATGGAAGCAACTAAGAAATTGCACATCATTCAACTAGGGGGTTTTCGTCAGACCAACGCTAGGTCGCTCTAGAATGGTCGCACGAGAACTCATTTAACAAAAAACCATCAACACTTGTTTCAACTTCAAGCACTGCTTCTTATTAATTTTTTGTTTCACTGCTACTGCTGCTTATTTCGCCACTAATGGGCCCCTTCTCTCTCTCTTCGAAGATTACTCGCGCAGTTGGAGGTGTCACGTTAAAATTTCAATTTTTGCGTTTGAACACACCCCAGCAATTTCAGATGCCTCGAAACAACAAACCTTCCAATTGTTTCACCTTTTTTCGGTGCCCCTACTTTTCGTGTGAAGAGAGGCTTTTCTTCTGCACTTTTTTTCACAGTTGGGGCGCGATGCGAATTTTCAATGTGCCCTCGTCTGGTTTTGGGTTTTGAATTTGATGCCACCACTAGACGGGGTTAATCAACACAGAACAGAAAACTCTTTTCAGCTGTCGGACCAAATTCAGCCAACACTTCTTGCATTCACTTCACTTGATTCTTTTCTTTTTTCTATGGGAACGCACTCTGAGCCACGAGTGGAATTTTGTGCACCACCCTCAAATATGGAAGCTGCTGAGGGTCACAAGACGCGTTTCTTTGCGCTTTGCACTGACTTGCAGTGGCAATTTTTCGCTGGAATAAATATCTGGAAAAGAAAATAAAAAAGGTATTATTAGCAGTTGGATCTTTTGTTTTAAATATTCTAAAAAAGAAAACATGATATGAAAATTTATTGGCATAAATCGTTTGATGCCTATGTTTGAATAACTGATTCTGGAAGATTTTGACATTCTGAACTCGAAGTTTCAGCGATATGACATTTATAATTATTTTTTTAAATTAATCAATTTTGAGTTAAAATAATCTTCACTAATTAATGAAACGGACAGGAAAAAACTAAAACTGAATTTGAATCTTAATATTAACCCTATTTAAGCGGGGCTTTTAAATTTATCTTACTATTCTAACTTTAGAGATATAATGGATTAAAAATATGAAATTCAACTAATTTTTAGAAATTTGTGTGTTTTAATACAGTTAACAATTTTGTTGAAGATGACTGTAAAACGAATTGACTTATGGTTTTTAAATTCTGTGGGGTACAATTTGGTTTAAAGTTTTCAAAAAAGTTCTCAAGTTTTTTCAAGAACACACATTTAAGTAAGAATTTTTATCTATTTTCAAAAACTATCTCGACAATTAGTGCTGATAGAATAACCCGTTTTAATACACTTGACAGTGGATTGTAGCCTTTCTACAGCCCAACCATTTGTTTCGAATAATTCAACGTTTGTTCTGAGTAACCTAAAATTGTCGAAAATAAAGAAATTTGGAAAATTGAAAATATTGACATAATCAGCTAAATTTAAAAAAATGTAGACAAAATTAACGAGATTGGCAAAAGTAACAAAATTGACAAAGCTGATAGATAATTTTGGTAAAATTGAAAAAAAAATTACAAAAATGATAAAAATGACAAAAATAACAAAACTGAAAAGTGAAAAAAGGACAAAATTGAAAAAAATTGTTGCACATAACAAAATTGAAAAAAAGTAACAAATTGGTAAATTGATAAAATTGATTAAATTTTGTCTCTTTTGTCATTTAGTCAGTTCTGTCATTCATGTTAATTTTGGTAATTATATCAGTTTTATAAATTTTGTCATTTTTTCAATTTGGTTAACAAAATCTGAATTAAAAATTCTGTGAAATTGACAATTTTTGTAAATTCCGTCTATTCTGTTGATTTTTTTAGTTTTGTCAATTTTTAGCATGTGGAGTTTCGGGAAGCAACAATTCCAATTTTTTAATACGTTTGAGACTGAATTAAAATATTTCTGAAAGTTAACAATGGTTTAGAATATATCTTATTGGATACAAATTTAAATTGCTTACGTTTAATGCTTCTCTTAGTTAAACTCCTGGATTCGACCTACAACTCTACTGCGTGACCTTCCTAACCTCCAAACACGACTTTGTATGAATTACAGCACTATCAGAGAACCTTAGACCATCGATGGTCGTTCCGGATTAACATCAATGGTAGTTTTCTGTTAGTCGTGCCTACGTGCCTATTAGAATAACTGTGAATTTTAATATTGTGTTTTAATTAAAAAGTCACACTTAGCTATCTTCCTGTTAACTTACTGTTTCCAAATGCTTATGTAACGAATTAAATATAATATTCTCAGAAACTTTGATTCTTAGATTGATCTTTGATTCATTACTTGTTACAAATGGCGCAAAACTTCAAATGTATAGCTTCTAATTTTCTACCTCCTGTGGTTATTATTATTATTTTACATACGGCATTTTCGAACATTATTGATATTAATTTACCGAAATGTCATAAAACTGCTGTTGAGTTTCGCTGAGATGAGACGTGTCGACTCCTAGTCGTTACATAGCATATTATCATTTTTTATCATTTTTTCCATTTTGTCATTTTTTTTCAATTTTGTGTTAAATTACGAAAATTTTTAATTTTTTTATTCTTGCCATTTTTGTTATTTTCATCATTTGTGATATTTTTTTCTTTCTTGTCATTTATTGTCATTTTTGTTAATTTGGCCATTATGTCTAGTTTTGTCGATTTTGACAGTTTTGTCAATTTTGCAATTTTTTTCTATTATCATTTTTTTTATATTCATTAAATTTGTCTTTTTTGTCAAAATTTTGTCATTTTTGTCAATTGGGTCAATCTTTTCCAATTTTGTCGACTTTGTCAATTTGGTAAATATTTATAATTCGGTATTTATTCAAATTCGGTAAATTTTGCAAATTTTAACATTAGTGTCGTTTTCACGAATTTTGTCTTTTTTTTCATTTTCATCATTTATGTCATTTTGTCATTTATCATTTATGTCATTTATGTCATTTTTGTCGTTTTTCTCATATTTGTCATTTTTATCATTTTCATCATTTTTGTCTTTTTTATATTTATCATTTCTGTAATTTTTGTCATTTTTGACAGCATAGTAATTTTTTCTTTTGTCAATTTTGTCATATTCGCTAAATTTGTCTATTTCGTCGATTTGGTAAATCTTTTCCAATTTTGTCAATTAGGTAAATATTTAGAATTTGGTATTTATTTGAATTTGGTCAATTTTGCCATTTTTAACATTTGTGTCATTTGCATTATTTTTGTTTTTTTTATTTCCATCATTTATGTCGTTTGTGTCATTTTTGTCATTTTTATCATTTTTGTCATTTTTGTATTTTTTGTAATTTTTATCATTTTTGTTAATTTTGATAATTTTGACAGTATAGTACTTTTTTCTTTCATCAATTTTGTCAGTTTCGTCAAATTTGTCATTTTTGCTATTTTTGTCATTTTTGTAAGTTTTGTCAATTTGGCACATTATCACGATTTTGTAAATTTTGTCTGTTGGCAATTTGAAGGCTTTCAATCATATGCATATTCCCAAAAGCTTCACAAATGCTCTAAACTATGGGTGACCAAGATTTTCATCAGGCGGGCCAAATTTTAGTACTGAGACTTTCTTGTGGGCCACACAACAAATTTTTCTTTAGTATTAAATGCAAACGAACGTCAGTGGGTTGCCTTAAGTGTAAATTTAGCCAAACATTATGATTCACGTGTTTAAGGAACAGATTGTGTTTGTATGTTAGAAAGATTTTTAAGGTACAGCAACAGCACAGATTTTCACAAACTCGTCTATATTTGATCAAAACAAAAATTTGAAAGTGTTCAGACTCAATACATTGGTAATAAATTTAATTTAATTTCCTCAACATTGCTGCTTAAAACTGCCATGACCAAAACTAAAAATACTTTTTGATGTGTTCCAAACTTTGTTCCCTATCAAAGTCGTAGCACGTTTCGATGGGAATTTTCGTGTAATCACCATAGGCAAAGTTAGGGACACAAAGTGCAAAATTACTAGATGTGGGAGGAGCTTCCTCCCATATAGAGTTAACATGTTTGGATTAATCGAGAACTGAAGCAAATTTAAAAAAATTGTTATGAGAGGGTATTTGGATAGGGTAAGGCCGGATTAAAGGGAGGGGGCAATGGGGGGGTCAATTGCTCCAAGCCCCCAAGTCAGGGAGATCCCCCTCACGAGGAAAAAAAAGTTGACCATTACTTCAATCATGCTTCTTTAAGTTCTAGAAATCTTGGAAATGAAGTAAAAACTTTAAAATTGGAATTAAAACATGAATTAAACCTGCTAAGGGGGCCTCCTTACAATAATATCTCGTATAGTTTCACTCTTTTACAAGCTAAGGAAGGCCACCCTAGAATTCTCAATAATTTTAATATTTATTTCTCAATAATGACCAAATCTGGGTATTAAAAATGTGTAAACAAAGTTAAGCAGTATCCAGTAAAATTGAAAAAATAACAAGAAAGTGAACAAAAACACCTCGAGTTAGTATATTTTTAGTCGCAACACGTGAGAATTTTTCAGGTCGATATTCAAACTGCAAAAAAAAACACTTCAGATAAAGTTAGCTCAAAATAAATTAAGCTCTCTAAGTCTCACGAAAATGCCTCTAGTTTATCTACGAGTTTATGTATCGTTCAAACTTTTGGAGCATATAAACTTGAAACTATATCTGTCAGAAAATGCAGAAGACGGCGAGTTGCTAAATTTTTCCAAAAAGATATGTTGAAAATAAGAATACATAGTAAACGAAAATTACCGAGTTCGGTAATTTTTTTACCGAAATCCCAACATGTGTAAATCATTAAACTGTTCGGTAATTTTTTCGGTAAAAAATAAACGAACCTCGGTAAATCGGTTCTTCATTTACCGATGTTCGTTCATTTTTTACCGAAAAAATTACCGAACAGTTTAACGATTTACACATGTTAGGATTACGGTAAAAAAAAATTACCGAACTCGGTAATTTTCGTTTACTGTGTAGGGGATCGAGTATCTCAATTCTCTCCTATTTGTCAGGCGACGGTATTTGGGAAGGAGAAACAGTTCTAGGTTGGATTTAGACCCCTCGCTCCTTGCAATGATGAGATAGAATGGTGAGAAGGGAGGGGAGCATACAATTTTTCACACAACTCGAGAACTAATATTTAGAGCAAATGGAACCAAATTTGGCAAGAAATTACAAGAAATTTTTTCTATTATTATTGAAAACAACTCTCTCCTTCCAGTGGGAGACAGAAAGGGAGAGAAAATATTTCACATTTTTTTTACAAACTTGGAAACTACTTAAGATAATGGAACCAAATTTGGCAAGGGGGAATATCGGTAAACGAGAAATGTTCCAATAATTATTTCAGACCCCTCTGTTTTTCCTGTGGGGATATAGGAATGGAGGAGAAGGGCTTCCATACCTTCTAAATTGCATAACTTGAGAATTATTCGAGCAAATGGAAGCAAATTTCGCTTGGAAGGGTATTTGGGTACGAGAAATGTTTCTTTAAAACTTCCCTCTTAATCCAGTGAGATACAGGGGGAGAGTGGCTACCTTAATTTTTTTTTCATAAATTAGGAGTTACTTAAGCTATTGGAACCAAATTAGGCAAGAGAGGGTATTGGTGAACGAGAAATGTTTCAATGATTATTTCAGACCCCTCCCTTCTTCCTGTGGGGATAATTTATTGCATAACTTGAGAATTATTCGAGTAAATGGAACCAAATTTGGCTTGGAAGGGTATTTGGGTACGAAAAATGGTTCTATGAATATTTGGTACTCCTACCTCCTTCCAGTGAGGAGACAGAAAGTGGGGAGGGGGGTCCTTGAAAATTTTCGGCATAACTGGAAAACTACTCAAGCAAATGGAACCAAATTTAGCGTGGGAAGATATTTGAATAGCAGAAATGTTTCTATGATATTCTGAGAACCTCTGTTCTTCCAGTCGGAAAATTTTAAGGGGGGAGGGTGCTCCCATTTAATTTTTTAAATCACTCGAAAACTTATCCAGCAAATGGAACCAAATTTGGCTTGGGAGGGTATTCGAGTACGAGGACCGTTTTTATGCATATTATTTGATACTTCTGTCTCCTTCTAGTAAGATGATAGGAAGGAGAGAGGGGGCTCCTTTTAAATTTTTCTTATAACTCGGGAGCTAATCGGCATATGGAAATAAGTTTGGTATAGGAGGACATTTGGATACGAGAAATTGTTAAATTAAGGATGGCCAGCGAGTTTTCATTTTCAAATTCCCGATTTTTTCTAGGTTTCCCCAATTGAGATTTTATTTCTTCTATTTTTTCACCAAAAAAGAAATATTTTTTTAAAATTGAACGTAAAAGTGCGAGGAGACTAGAAACGGTGATGTTTGTGAATTGTTTTTAAGAAAATAAAATATAAGCACTTCGAAACGCAAAGCAAAGGTTTTGCTACTTGTCGGTAATTTGATTAATAAATTAATTTTTCGATAGTTTTTAATAAATTTCAGTGTGTACTAAGTGCATAAATACAACACAAACCAAAAAGTTTTGATTTTACTAAAATTTTAAATTTTTAAAGAAATTAGGATGCTTTTCGTAAACTACACTTAAAACCGCCGGAAATGACTAAATTTTCGGATAAAAATTACTTGCAATCATGTAATTAATTTTTTCTTTAAATCTTTTATGATGAGACCTTTGTAAATCTTTTTTTTCTGAGCTGAATTGCGTGAATGCATTTTTTCCACTCTCTGTAAATTTTATTAACAATTTATCTTTATTAATCTTCACTAATTTATTCCATTTTTTAAATTTGGCTCTTCAAAATTATTCCCAGTACATTTCAAATATTTTCGTAAAGTTTCAGCTCATTCTTTCTCAATTATCACATACATAATAAACTTAAAATATTCTGGACATGGAAATAAAACACTTTCGATCACTCGTGCACTAATCTTAGCTAAAAAAAAAACGATTTTTGAAGAAATTTTCGAGTTTTTGCGCATATTTTCTATGGAATTTCAATTCATATATTTCCCCGTTTCTGGGAAATAAATAAGTCACGATAAAATAAATGACATTAAATAAGTTCATGTATGGAAAAAAAACGATCCACAATTTTTTCCCGGTTTTGATTCGAAATTCCAGTTTTTTTCACGGTTTTCCCGGTCCATTTTTTAATTTCCGGTTTTTCACGGTTTTCCCGATTCGCTGTCCACCCTGTTCAATGCTTATTTATGCTTATTTGAGACTACTTTTTACTTCAATTGAGGGTAAAGTTAAGGAAGAGGGAAGTTCTCATACAATTGTTTTGCATAAACTTGCATAACCAAGAATTTGTCTAACAAATGGAGCCAAATAGAACAATCATGCTATCAATTTTTGTTGAACTTATGGAATTTTTCGGACCCTCCGAAGCAAAAATGTTTAGGATCGGTTCGATCCACCAGCAGGTATCGCTAATGTAGTGGGTAGTTATTTAAGGACTTGATGAACAAACCTGAATAAAGATAACTCTATTCCACTACTGAAACCTGCGTTGAATAACTTATTTCAACAGTTTTAATTTGAGGATCTCACAAATAAAAAAAGCTTTACTGTCAGATTCACATATTCGACTTTTTTTTAACTTTCAGTGAGCCATATCACACTACGAAATCAAAAATCGCTCGGACACTATGTGCTGTGACCTTCTATGGCGACCGTTAGAAATTAATTTCGCGTATTCCTACGGATCAAATTCGACTCAAGATTGCTGGGTTTGTTTGGCGATATGTTTTCCTACAAATTTTCATATTAAATCATGAACAAACAATAATAATTTGTAAAAATCAATTTTTGGTTTCATGAATTTATTGGAGAAAACAACAATACAAATCCAACAAGAAAACAGAAAAAAAAGAAGTAACACTTATTACTCACAACTAACATGCTTTTTCAGTTTCAATATTACTAGTTCAGAATCCTTTTCAACAAAATTCTACTATTAAAATTATTCTGCTTTCAAATTGACTTTTCAGAAAGTAGATAGATAACTTGAAAGGTAAAAAATACAATTACATTCAAATGCAGACCCCATTCGATTTTGGCAACACTGCCATACTTAGGTATGCCAAAAATAAACGGATTTTTCACTCTGTTTAACTTGTTATTGAAAAAAAAAATTGTTATTGTTTTTTTCTATTATTTTGCTTATTTTTTACTCACGATTTTCATTTTTAGCGTTTTAGTTGTTGTTGAATTTGATATTAAAAGACACAAAAACATATTTTTGGTGTGCAGTAAATGTGGAAAATTAGAATTCATTGTTTCAGAAAGCCGTACTAAAATCGAATCTTGCCAAAATTGATAGGCCCTGTACAACTAGCGAAGTTTTAGATTAAGAGTAATTTTCAGACAGACCTAACAAATTCTCACGAATTAATTTTGTGAATAAGCGAAGGAGATTTCGCAAAACGTTCTCAATTTACAACGCTCGTTGGCCAAGGTATAAGTAGCTAGTTGCCGTGATTTGAGTGACGGACATTTCACCTACTTTACCTTGTAGTCAGTTTGCTTTCCAGCCAACAAGCCGGAGACAGATGTTGGTGTAAATTTTGGTGATGGTCAAATTTAATTGCACCATAATTGAATTCATTTTTTAGTCATGCTTCTGTTTTTTTTGTTCGGAACACTAACAATTGAATGTCCACCAAAAGCGGATTGACCACCGTGTAGCTACCAATCCATTTTTTATGTTTATTAAGTTGTTTATATTTAAGGTGTTACCAGCAGCAGCAGCAGCAAGTCTTTGTTGGAACTAACTTATGGCTCGCCCGGTTATTTCTAGCGCAAAAAGAACGCGACGTAAATGGAAAATAAATAGCAAACAATTTGCTCCGGTCATTTGCCACTAACGATTCAGTGGGTTTGATTAATTGTCCAATCTTATAAACGGGCGCAGCGATTTTTTTTTCTTGAACTGTCTGCATGAGAACCAGACATCAAATTCGATCATCTCTCGTTTCTTGACATTCTGGGCATTTCTAGGCCTGAATCTTTTTTTCGGAAGAAATCAGAAAAACAGTGTTGTGGGAAATTGAACGTCTTATTTTAATCACAGTATGCATGGTTGATTTGAAAGGTACAACAATTAGCACAAAATAAACAAAATTGATGTTTTCAAAAATGTTTTCCAAATTATGTGTGCTCATGTAGATTGTTCTAGTGGAAAGAAAACTGCCCAGGAACACGTTAGGACGCTTGGATACCGATTTTTGTCCCGGCTAGGCGAAGGAACTTTTTCTAAGGTAAACAAAAAATACTATAGAATGTCACTCTCTCATGTCTGTTTTTGAAGGTCTATCTCACAGAATATTGCAGAAACAACGGCAATTCAGAGGAAATTCAACAGTTGGCCTGTAAGTTGATCGACACCGCTTTGTGTAGTGCAAAATTTAAACGAAAATTTCTACCCCGGGAGCTGGCCATATTGCTTCGGATTAGGCACCCGCATATCATCCGGATTCATGCCATCATTAAGTGTCACACCAAGATCTTCATCTTTATGCGCAATGCTGAAAAGGGCGATCTGCTGACGTACATTATTGCCCACGATCGGCTGGATGAGAAACAGGCCCGCATATGGGCCCGGCAAATCGCCCTGGCCCTGCAGTATCTGCATGAGGCTGGAATCGCTCATCGGGATTTGAAATGCGAAAACATTCTGATAACTTCCAATTTCAATGCAAAGCTAAGTGATTTCGGATTTTCGCGCTACATCATGGAGAATGGAGAGGTGGAACTCAGCAGGACCTACTGTGGATCATTCGATTATGCGGCTCCGGAAATCCTGAAAGGACAACCGTACGATGCCAAGGCTTCCGATATGTGGGCCTTCGGAGTTATGATGTACGTTATGCTCAACAAATCGATGCCCTTCAAGGGTCGAACCAAAGTCGTCTACGCCCAGCAGATGGCCCGGAAGTGGCAGTTCAAATCGAAAGTGAAAGACACATTGTCGTCGAACGTCAAAAACCTGGTAGCCAGCCTTTTCGAACCGAATCCACTGCTCAGGTGGACCGTCGATGAGGTACTTCAATCCGAGTGGATCACGGACGTTCCGGAGCTGAGAAAACTTAAACCCGACGAATACCTGGCCCTCTCGGAGGCTCCCAAAGCTAAGAAGGACTCGCAACTGGCCATGATCGTAAAGTCGAAGCTTAAAATTTCGACCAGTAACGTGATCACCACCATTCGGGAGGCGGACTTTTCCGGCAAGAATGACTTTGTGTCCCGGACTTCTTTCAAACCGGTGGATCACGTAGTCGACTTCGATTTTTCCAGTAGCAGCGGTTTTTAAGGAATGAATGGTTTTTTTCGCAAAATTTGCTTAGGAGAACCTTTTTCATCTAACTTTTAATTACTTGGGATAATAATACTCGATTGAAACAACCTTAATCTGACTATTGTTCATTCCAACCTAATAAGTTATTGAAAATTAAAATGTGTTACGAAGTCAATTGTCAACTAAGGTCTATGAAAAATTTTTTTAAAATCTCTAAACATTGCTATGCCCGTCGTAAAAATAATCTGGAGGGTATTTGATCCATACTGTAAATATAAAAAGTATTTAGACAACATTTGGGAACATTAGGATCTGACGTTAAGGATATTGTTGTATGGGACAGAATTCAACTGTTTTCTTCTGTTTGGGACCAATTCATCATCTCAACACAACGGAAAAAGGCTGAACGAATAAAAATGCTCTTGAGATGATATTTCATTGGATTTTAACATTTTGTTTTGTTCGGTCAGCATCAATGTCAAGGATGAATAAGCTGTAGCTGATTTTGAAATGTCTAATTTTGTAGCATTCGATTGCTAAAATGGTCCAGAGTAGGGTTGATTCAGCTATGTTGTTGAGGTTGATTCGATTGAACTACAACTAATAAGAATAAATTATATTCCAAAGTCATACATGGTAATTAATAGAGATGTACCGAATATTCGGTCAGCCGAATATTCGGCGCCGAATACCGCCGAAAAACCGTTAAGCCGAATATTCGGCTCACCGAACAGTTGAGCTAAGTATTCGGCCGAATAGGCCGAATATCTACTACAGACTTGTAAATTTTTCAAATAATTTTGGATGATTTATAAAATATCCAAAAGTAATGATGTAAAAGCTACACAATCATTAAAAACTTATGGATTCAGCAAAACATCTATGGTGTATCCGAGTATCTTTCATTGTAGATCGTTCAGGAGAATGTTGAACGGTATCGCTTTATTTTTTGATTATAGTTTATTCCAGATTTTCTGAATATATTCAGGCTTGCCCATAAATCCAGTAAAGAATGAAGATAAGTCAAATCTGGCCGGGATGTCCAGATATTGTTTACATCTTCCCGAGTTTTGCTTGGGTAATCCCCAAGCAGATTATTTGCTAATTCAAATAAAAAACTCAAATCCTCTTTAAAATTATTTAGATTTTGTGTTCAATAACGATTTTTTTAAAAATTTAAAAACATAAATAAATTTTGAACTTTTTAATTTCTTTTTTCATCAATCGTCCTGAATGCCTGATTGTGTGGATACGTGTGGTTGAAAGTATGGTATGCTAAAGGTTAAAGATCATCTATCTTTTCAACAACTATTTTGAAGATACCTTTCTTAAATTCGACCTCCATCTAATTCAATATCAGAGAAGCAATTTCAAATAGCTTGGCACCTATTCCGACATGTTTTACACCAGATTTTATAAGAACGCAATCTCTTTGATGATAAACGTTCTAGAAGCGACTAATCATCTGATGTATTTTCAGTTATTGGTGACATTTTAAAAATCAGAAAGACACCTGCTGAGGGTAAAAGTTTTAAGCCTTAAACCCTCTTTAAATAAATGCACAACAACAAAAAAGGCCCCTTCTTAAAAAATATCTTGTAATACATCATCCGATAACATCATCTGGTAGAGAATAATCGACTAAAACATGAGAGGGATTAATATGGAAGAAATAGAAAGCATTCAAATAATCGCTTAGGTTTTTTTTTCATTAAAATCTCAATAGCATATTCGACCGAATATTCGGCCGAATATTCGTTTGGCCGAATTGTTGAAAAGGTCAATATTCGGTATTCGGCGGTTCGCCGAATACCACTATTCGGTACATCTCTAGTAATTAATAAAAACAGATTCCTCAGTTGTCGATTTGAGAGTAGATTTGTTCGGTCATGAAATAAGTTTCTGGCATAAGAGAATCGATCTGAGTTTTCGAAATCGGAAAAAGAGATGGTCTACTCTCAAAAAGCCGAGCTGTACAAAATAGAAGCACAGTCGGACAAGCCTCAAAGGACTTCAAGTTTCGGTTTTGCATAAAATTAGGAAAACCGACAAAATATAGGTAGGTTAAAAGATCAAAACGTCGAGCTCTATAAATTATATTTGATATTATAGGTTTAGCGAGCTGTGAGTAATTTCAGAAGCCGATTTCAATATATTTCCTTAACCCATGCTCGTAAATGGTCAAAGTCAAAATGTAAATGGTCGATTTTCAAGGTTTAACATAGCCTTGTTAACAGCCTCCATAGTATATGTACATTAGGGTGGTAATAGATGTATTAAAAAAAAATTCTTATATAAATATGAAAACATTTGGTAAATTAGCCCAAAAAACTGACTGAAAACTAAAAATTTCAGCTCAATCGGACTACATTAAGAAGTGCCTCGAAGCGCTCACAGTTTCTTTTTTTACCTTCAAAAATCACTAAGAGGGCTTCCAATTTTTTTTCTCGACACCTAGTCGATGTTTTATTAAATTTTTAAGTCATTTGGCATCGAAATTAAAATCTCAATTTTTTATGATTTCTTTGGTCCCTTGAGTGATTTTTGTTCTAAAGTTGATTTTTAACCAAAATTTTTTTTGCAGATTGCTTCAAATTTCGAGGTTTAAAAAGTCGAAATTTTGAGCGCCTTGAGCACCCCTAAATCAAGTCCGATTGAGCTGAAATTTTAAACACCCTCTCGGAAATCGCCACCCTCATGTTCATAGTATGAACTTCATACACGGAGCTTTCAAATAAAGTTGATCCTGAATCTGGTCTAATCCAGATTCAAATCATGATCTGATTTTGATTTTGAATCTAATTCTGATCTTTACCCTTATCTCGATCCTATCATTGTGAGCCCATTCTTGATCCTGATACTAATCTTTATTCTGATTTTGACCCTCTTTGCCGTCGACCGTGGCCTAAAGGGTAGTGTTGAAGTCTTACGAGTCAGAGGTCATGTGATCGAATTTCAGTCACGGGATATATAGTACTCTTTGGGTGTGCTGGGTGTTTTAGCATTTGTAAGATGCTTGTCATCATATGCTTGAAAGATGTCTTAGATTAGATCTCTTCATAGAAACATGAAGTTTCACTGAGATCCTGTATGTGTGTGTGTTCGTATTTTTACTCTTACCCAAGCCTGATCCTGTTACTAGTTTTAATCCCAATTCAGAACTCAATAATAATCCTGATTTGAATTCTTATTCTGATTGTGATGCTTAACGAGATCCTGTACCTGATTTTGATTTTTACATTTATTCGGTTCGTTCTTCAGAGCCTGATTTTAATCGTAATGGTGATCCGGATCCTGGTCCTTGATATTTATCTTAACTTTGATCCGAATCCAGATCCGTATCCAGATTCTACTCCGGATCACGATACTTATTCTAACCCTGATCCTTATCCTCATCTTTACATTGATCTTTGATATGAGACTTGAGAAATGAGATGAAAATGGGGTTGAGGTCTGCAAGTTTCAGGTTTGTAGTCTCATGTCTCATTTCTCATGTCTCTCTAGTCTAGGATTGGTCGATCTTGGATCGATCCTTGGAAGATCGATCTTTTCAACTCCGATTTTCGATTTTTTTGGATCGATTTTTCGGCGAGGAAAAAATCGATTAGATCGGTTTATTTTCGATTCGATCTTTCGATCTTTTTTTCTCATTTAGAGGAAATAAGGGCATAATGCCACCTTAAGAAAAACGCTCATTTAACCTTAGAAAACATCTATAATATGTGAGTTACATCATAGTTTCGTGTTCAGACACTAAAAATGTAAATTTCCTAAATGAATGAAACTTGAAAAAGTAATTATAAACGTTTAAAAATGCATTTTAAACTTTTATGCCGAAATCTGAAAATCAGTCATAGTAGGTGCAGTATAAGCACCATCAATCGATGAGCGTTTTCTGCCGTAGAATTTTGCAGCAAATTGAATTTGATGAAGTCAACTGAACTTTAGAGCTACAGCTTGACTAGTTTACGTCTGACGAACTCGAGTTCGATTACTGGTCGAGGCGATTTTTTTTCATTTGGCATGCATGATCAGTTTAAAGATAATTTTAGAAATTTTTAATTAGACCAAGTGGAGCGTAATCTGGTGGATGTGGAATGCCGAGAAGTTGAAGAACGGTTGCCACGAACCTTGTGAATTGGAGGAATATTGTTCATCAGGTTATGTCGTGAGACGGAACACCAAATAAATAAAAATAAACAATTTTGCAAATTATTCACAAACCTTGTGAATTGGGTGCAGGAAGGTGTTTGTGAAAAAAACACTAACTCCGGTTCACCTTACATAAAAGCGCTTGAAATCATTTTCTTTCCATATGTACCTAGAAGGATTAAACAAATTTGAAATTTTATGTCTTTTTTTTGCATATTTTTAATAAACAACAGTTCCATCTTATTACAAACGAAAAAGATCGATTAATCGGAGATCGATCTTCAAGCTCCGATTTTTTAGATGGATCGATCCTAGAACCGTTCATCTGAATCGATCTAGGAGATCGATCTTTTCCCGAAGATCGAACAATCCTACTCTAGTCGCATGTTTCAGATCTAATCTCAAGTTCCTAGTCTCATGTCACAGCTGTGCCGTGTCTTATGTCGCAGGATTCAGGACTCAGATCTTATATCTCAAGTTTCAGGTCTCAAGTGCCAGGGCCCAGATGTCTGGTCTCTGGTGTAAGGTAAAATGTCTCAGGTTGTATCTTAACGTTCCTTATCGTATGGACCCGAATTACTATTTTGCCTGTATCTTCAAAAATACTTAGCCAATTTTCATAAATTATACCATTTTCGGATCGTCTACTTGTTCACTATCTAATTTTGAAGAAAAAATTATTGTAATTTGGTTGGTGTCTGAAAATTGAGCCAAAAGACAAAACGGTCAGAAAAAGCTGGCGTTTTCGATCTAAGATCGCAGGCTGGCCAGCGAGTTCTCATTTTCAAATTCTCGAATTTTTTCCGGTTTTCCGGATTGAGACTTTATGATTTTCCATTTTCCGAAATACACAAATAATTTAGCTTATCGGATTTTTGACAATAGACACAGGTTACGGCGATGGTGATACGGTAAGAAATATACTAGTTTTACTAATCTTAACCCAAAAATTTTATCTTCTTTTCAGACTTTTCATCAACTTCGCTTATTATAAGGAAAAATCCTTTCATTTGCATGGGATAAAATATAGTTTCGATATAATGTGCCATACGATACTTTTAAAATTTTAGGTTATAATACCGAATTTTACTATTGAACTCTGGCTTCTGAACTCTCGAAATCGGTATCGAATTTTGAATACAACGAATGCGTCAACATCACTGTTTCGAGAAGAATGTGTTCAATGTTTGACAGCTCCATAAGCTTCCATCAAAAATACTATTTTGTTTTCATAACTTTTTCAAAAACTAAATATTATTCAGATAACTTTGTAAATTTTTGACGCTTATCTTCGGAATCAGAAATCATGTTTGATGTTATTGCTGTGCTACTGATTGATATTCTATTTTTTAATTTTTCTTATGCAGTTCTTAAAACAGATTCCGCTTAATCTTAATACTTAGCAGCAATTCTTAATTTTATTTCCGTTCTCATATTAAAAATACTGAATAAGGTTTTCCTTCGATAGCCTTTAAAAAATTTATTTTAGATGGCGCTTTTGAAGCTCGATTTTACGATGCCGGATTCTGAATTTTTTTTTATCTAATTTCTGGTAAATTTATCTGAACTCTGAGTCTAAATTTTCAGTCGTATTTCAAAATGCTTGTTTTTATTCGATTTTTTAATTGGAAATCCTATTTAAATTTTAAATATTATTGTAAGGTGAAATTTTCTTTAAATTCCGATTTTTGAGATGAATGCTCAATGTTTGTGATTCCGCAATATCAAACGTGATTCAATAGCTTATAATCTGTAATTTTTGACATTTATTTTAAATAAAGAATGCGGTTACTGGTTTAAGCAAAAAATTGTATACAAAATGGTGGCCGCATAATTTCAATTATGTGTTTCAATTTTGAGAAATGGAGCTGAAAAATGAGAAGATATTTTCGAAACCAAATAAGATAAGTACCTCGAGGTTATGTCGTATGGAAACAAATTGATATTTATTTTTGAATTAATGTTATGCTAGTTTTTACAATTTGTAGTGTGCTTGGTTCATACAACACAAACGAAGAAACTTGAATTTTATTAGTATTTTAATTATTTTATCAACTAAATGAAACCTGGAGTTTGTTATGAGTTTTTTTTATTAATGATAAAGGTACCGATAATTTGATTGAAAACAGCTCAAAATGATGTCATAGTTCAACTTTATTTAAAAACAACGTTTGTTAAAAAAAATCTTTGTAAAAATTAGCTTTTCAGAAAATAAATTGACCCGAAGGACTTCATGAATGAATTGCTGAATTCATATCATCCTTTTTACGTTCTATTAAAATTTCATCTTTATTTGTTCACCAAATACGATATGTTTGTCGGGCTTTTCATCTATTCTGGACTAGTGAATAATAATTCCAGTGTAAAGATCGATGTTGAGCATGAATCTTATTTAGTTTTTTGAGATGTGGATTCAGTAAAAAAAACTGACTGATTTCAACTTGTAAATTCACATCAAAACTATTTCTGAATTGCTGAATTCAAATCATCCTTTTTACGTTCTATGTATTGAAATTTCATATTTATTTGTTCACCGAATTCATTTGATATGTTAGTCGGCTTTTTAAAATTTCTCCACAATTATAAATGTATTTATTACATATCGGCTGATTTTTAAAAGTCTCGATTCAGTATAACGTGTTTATTTCGAAAGAAAAGCTCCTGTTGCAAATTGAAATTCTGAACTAGTGTATATCAGTGTAAAGACCGGTGTTGAGCATGAATCTCATTTTGTTTTAAAGATGTGAATCCAGTAAAAAACTGAGTGATTTCAACGTATAAACCGGGCAATTTTTTATAAAAACCTGGAAAATACTGGCATTCTATTTCAAATTGACGACCATAAATCTGGGCAATATCCGAGCAAATTTTGTCAAAACTCAGAAATTCCCCAACAAAAATCAAGAAAAAAAAATTAAAAAAAAAACGTTTTCCATCAAAACTTTTCGATAGATTTTGAACCGCATTTTAGGCTCCAAAAAACCTTTCACGATTATTTTTATAAAACTTGCTCGAAAAATTTCATTTTGGGGGTGTTTGTTGGTTTATTTTTGTTTGATTTACCAAATAAAGTGAATAAATCCGGGCTAAATCCGAATATTTTTCAGTGAAATCCTGGCCACGGGGCCGGGCCGGACTGTTCTTAAATTTAGTATTAAATATCCGGGCAAACCCGGATAAAACCGGGCAATCTGGCAACCTTACAGTTAGAATATTTTTAAATCCTTTCTCTAAATTTTTATTCACATTTTAGGTTCATTTTCTACCAGAAATTCGTAAAAAAAAGTACACAACGGTGATATTGAATATTGAATAATATTGAATAATAATTAACGCAATAAAAGTAACGTATTCAGACTTCAAAGTTGTTAAAATATATTTATTTTAAAAACATTTGTTGGCGTGCAAAATACACGTGAGCTAGAAATAGTTTATGGTCACGAACTTTTTTCTAAGACATGACATTTCTTTGTACCACAAATGTATGTGCTGACTCAAAAATCCCAATGTTTTAAGAATTTTCCGACTTTTCCCGGGAAAATCCCGTTTCTGAGTTTTTGAGAAACAGTTTCGTCATAATGAAATGAATGATCGTTAGGATTTCATAGGTTTTTAATATATGGGAAAAACTATTAAAATGATGTTTCCGATTTTGATTCGAAATTCCAGGCTTTTTCCCGGTTTTATTTTTGAATCCAGGTTTTCCCGGTTCGCTGGCCACCCTGAGATCGTGACCATCCCGGTTGAAATAACGAAATTTCACTTTATCAGCTAAACTTTTACTGATTCAAAGATTCATTTAAAGTAAAGAAAAGATTTCTTGTGTCACATGAATGGAAATATAAAAAAAAACTTAAAATCATTGTTTTTATTCATGAAAACCATTGTTATTTTATTGAATAAATAATTAGCTTATATTTATGACACTGACTGGGCCGATAAATTATTGAATCTATGAAAACCTGAAAACTAATGGAAACTAACTAAATTTTAATTTTCTGTGATATTTTTATCACATTAAGAGCCGCGTAAAACATACAACGAGAGATTCCAGAAATTCGCAGAGCCGAATTTCAAAATTAAATTGAATAAATGTGCAGCTTTCAAATTCCTGAGTTAATTGAATTGTCGTATTTGATATCTTATAATATTATTTCAAAATTAGATTTCACATTTCAGAGTTGTTGTGCTCAGGGTAAGACCAGGCCAGATCAGAAGACCAGAAAAATCTAGACTCAAATTTTCAAGAAGTATCTGATAGCAGACATTCGGACGGTTTCAAAATGGTAGTGTTTATGAAAATCGGTTCAGTAGTTTTGATTTTACAACCAATTCAATAATCCGGGTCTAATTGACGCTAATCTGCTAATCGTTCTTTTTTTACTGGGTTACTCTGGTAACCCTATTCAAAAATATAAAAATGAGAAATTGTAGGGCTCCTCATTCATTTTGGGAAAAGTGAGAAAATTTTATGTATCTGGCTTTCCTGAAATATCGCTTCGAGAAAGTACAGTTTGGGTCATATAGACCCTAACCGCAAAGGGAGGTTTAAGTCTTACGGCTCAGACAGGTAAATTGTCTCAAGTTTCAGAACTTTGGAATAACCGCGTTTTTTTGCACGGTTTCCGGGAAACATGCATTTTTGCACGGTTTTTCAACGGTCGTATACTCGTGTAAAAAAAGACCCTGGTATAACAACTTTTTTAGATCAACAACCACTTAGCTTCCTAGGGCAACGATTTTCGCGCCCTTGCTACAGAGATTCAAATGAAGATGGATCTGATTTCCTTATTATCCTTTCGTGTTCGGTATTGAGTACCAAAAGAGCTGAATCTTACAGATATATTGTAAAAATAGTCCGAAAACTGTGTCAATTCACGCCGTTATTTCGGTATACATTTTCTCAAGTGAATCTAAAAGGAATTCTTTCTTTTCCTACATTCAACCAAAATAATTAGTACTGCATTTCAGTAATTACGGAACTTTTGGTTGCTTAGTGAGTGTTAAAAATTCAAGCATCAATTTTTTCTGTAAAAATAGCCTGGAGTGATAAGGGAACAGTAAAATTAATTTTTAGAATGGATATTTAAAAAAAAACAACAGACTGGCGACGACGACAGCCAAGGGGCATTCGGCGATGATGATGATGATGATGAGTGTCATCACTTTTCATGCATGTTGTTCTCATCAAACACTTGAGCCATCCATCCATTCATCTAACATGGACATGGACAGTGCCGCTTCCCCATAATTGAATGGAGCTGAAATCCAAGTGAGGAAAACGTGTGCTCTGCTCCCTCATGAACCTGGAACAGGACCGACAGAAGACAGGTCCTGCATCATAAAATGTCAGCTAGTTGAGCACGTAGCGTTCCTCCTATGTGTGTAGACAAGTAAGTCCGTATATTTTTCACCGCACATTATGAACTGTAGGTGTTTGGTTGCAGAAAAAAATGTGGAAAAAGGAAACAGTCCAATGACATCTGGAAAAGCTCATCTTGGAAATGTGCTTTACCGGCTGCCACAGATATGGCACGACACTGAGTGCTGCGAGTGGAGCAGAGCAAGTGCATCTTTAGTGAAAGCCATTATGGCTTTCGTTGGTTCGGTGTGTGGTGTGTAGGTACATATATTGCAAACATTAAATCGTAGATGAAACGATGATGATGATGAGGATGATGGCGATGAAAAGCGGAAGCCCAACATTCTCCAGGTAGCCTGTTTCCGAACTAGGCCATCAACTATTCATGAATGGGTGTGTGTGGGATGGGTCTGTCCGGGGTCTCTGTGGGTGGCAGGAAGCTCCAACCTTGCTCTGATTGAGTTCCAGAGGTAGTTCGTTCTTGGATCTAGGCGGCTCAAGTCAGCAGAAGAAGATAGCAAGGTAGCAAGGCAGGATGAATCGAAATGGAAAACCGGGAACCGGAATAACAACTTGAAGCTGTATCAGCCAGCAGCAGTAGTTGTTGGTATTTCAATTTCAATGTCGCCACAACAAAATGAATGCCAGCGACTGTCAGTCTCGTGTAGTAAATCAAATGCTGGTTTCTCTGTTTCCGATGGATAATGAAAGTTTTTTAATTGGGAAGCTAGTCTGAATTATGCAGTCGGGCTTCGAATAAAATCATCAAGTTTATGAGTGAAAATATGTCGTTGCTTCTTTAACCGGGGGACAAATAAATTGACTTGCAAAATGCTCCTTCAAAATATTTTATCTTCTTTTTACGTCATATTCAAATATTTCGACCTTATTCACAGAATAGAAACCAAATGAAATTTTGATCATTTAAGGAGATTGGGTTTCCTGAGCTGATAAATAGTTGAGTGGGAGTGATATCGAAGACGTCTAACTCAATGAATGCCAAGAAGGATAATCTGTTTCATCAAGCACATTTTGAACCTTCAGAAGAAGGTCGATTCCTCTGTTTGCTTCATCCAGTAGACCAATGCAACACTTTGTTTAATAATTAACTTTTTTGCGACGGATGGAAATTGATGTAATTTTCAGTGAAGTTACTTAGTAATGTAATGTGTACGTGTGCAAAATTTGGTATCGATCTGTCAAGTGTTTTATTTTTATTTTTATTTTTTTTGTTATTCTCTTTTATGTTATTTATTTCCCATTCTTTTCATTTCTTTATTTTTTTATTTGCTTTTTTTATGACTTTTCTTTAATTTTATATTTAAATTTAAATTTTTATTTCTGTTTTTTTTTTGTTTTCATTAATTTTTTTTTAATTATATTTTTAATGTTTTTTTAATTGTATTTTTAATGTTTTTTAATTCAATTTTTTATGTTTTTTATTCTATTTTTTATGTTTTTATTCTATTTTTTATGTTCTTTTCCAGTCTTTTGTTTTATTTTATTTTTTTACAATTTTTTGATTATTCTATTCTTATTTTTTTAATTTAAATTTTTTAATTCTATTTTTATATTTTTTATTCTATTTTTAATTTTTTTTTATTTTTTTTTAAATTCCATTTGTTATTGTTTTTTATTCTTTTTTTTTCAATTTTTTTTTAAATTTTTTTATTACAGTGAGCATTCTATACAAGCAACTAATCTGAACCAATTTTTCAAAAAAAGTTTCTTATGTAGAAAAAGTTGCTTATATAGAAAAAGGAGTATAAATTTTAAGAAAAATCAGTTTTGTGATTTATAGATAAATAAGCAGTTTAATATTTTATTACATAGTTAAAATAATATTAATTAAGTCTTTTAGAACTGTTTTTTCTCGAATTCGTCACAAAAACAAGATCTCATTGCTTGTAAGGTTATTTTCCTATGTCTATTCTACCGCGGTGTTGCAGGAATCTATCACATTATCGATGCTGATTCTGCTCTCTTTTGCTGTCCCATGACGATGGCATTATCGACTAATAAAATTGCTTTTACTGGTAAGCCTTTAGCTTCTAACTGACGAGAAACTTCAGGGATGAATAAATCGTTGTACCACTTCTTAAAAAGCGCAGAAGTTTGCCATGCATTTTTGGATGATTTGTAATACAGTGGTAAATTTACATTTTTAAAATACCGAGGATTTTTAAATTTCTAATCATCATCAAATCAAGTTTATGCGTCCAAGTTGAATTTATACAAGGCATAATGGTGACCTTCATGGACTCCGTCCTACAGCAGTTTTTTCGAAAACGGTAGCGTTTGTTTTCTTGTGCAAACCTTTGTAAACCAGACTGGTTTCGTCACAATTGTAGATCCGTTCCGTAAAAAACCCATTTCGGCGATAGTCTTTTTGATATCGCCCTTAAATGTAGCAGCACTCTCAGCATTGCAGGAAAGTTTTTCACCGGAAACCGTCAAAATTAAGAATAGCCGTGGCGTTTTTTAAATTTATCAAGCCAGCCACCACTGGCTGAAAATTCTTCGTGTCCATTGAGTGACCTTTTTAAATCTAGTGCTTTAACTTTGAGCATCTCGTTTGAAACCAATTCGTTTGCTTCTCTCCGTAGTAAAAACAATGCGTATAGTTTATCATCAAGATCAGGATTTTTTAATGGCTTCATTCGCTTGATTTTTTTTTAGTAACATACAGTTGCGTTCAAAAAAGAATGAAATCGCGTGAAGCTGCGCACCCACTTTCAACTTTGACAAGCTGCCATTTCTCTCTCGGTTGATATTTTTTCATGAAAATTCCACAAAATCTAGTTCAACTACTCATCTAACACTCTACGAAATTTTAAGCATTTAAAATTAGGGGAAACAAAGATAGAGCTATTTCCGTAAAAAAGGGAAATTTGGAAATGCTTCACTGAACTTGCTGTATCTTCGGTAATTTTCATTGAAAAATTTTGAAATTTGGTCCAAAGATGTTAAAATGTTTGATCTAATACCAGGCAGAGTTTCGTCAAAATTGATGAACGTAATCAAAAATGGTGCCGGGTAGAAAATCAGGTTCATTGTCGCCCAACATACGATTTCATTCTTTTT
Source organism: Uranotaenia lowii (assembly GCF_029784155.1). Taxonomy (NCBI): domain Eukaryota; kingdom Metazoa; phylum Arthropoda; class Insecta; order Diptera; family Culicidae; genus Uranotaenia; species Uranotaenia lowii. The sequence goes on from NC_073693.1 coordinate 39,863,829, forward strand.
TGGACGGATGTTTGTATGGAAAGCATCGTAATTCATATATTCTAGGTTTTTTCTTTCACAAACAAAATTAATCACAAAGAAGGTTGTGAATTGATAGGAACTTCATTCCTGCTTTGATTAGAAATAGAAATTGTTCCAACAGAGCTGGTATTGAATCACAAGAGCGAATAGAATACTCGCTTTAATTGTGTATAAAATTTGTTTATCGGAATAATTAACGAATCATTTCTGTCTGTCATTCTCTGTTGAAACATTTTTTCTTCCGAAACAAAGCACGAATGAAGTTTTTATCAATTTACAACAGTCTTTGTGATAAATTTTTATTTTGTGAAAGAAATAACCAAGAATACATTGAATACGATGTTTTCCATACAAACATCCGTCCAAAAATGAATGAAATCGTATGTTGGGCGATAATGAACCTGATTTTCTACCCGGCACCATTTTTGATCTCGTTCATGGATTTTGACGAAACTTGGCCTGGTATTAGATCAAACATTTTTACATCTTTAGACCAATTTTCAAAATTTTTCAATGAAAATTGTCGAAGATACAGCAAGTTTAGTGAAGCTTAAATTTCCCTTTTTTACGGAAATAGCTCTATCTTTGTTTCCCGTCAATGAAAATGCTTCAAATTTCGAAGAGTGTTAGTTGCATAGTTGAACTAAATTTTGTGAAATTTTCATGAAAAAAAAATTTTCTGAGAGAGAAATGGCAGCTTGTCAAAGTTGGAAGTGGGTGCGCAGCTTCACGCGATTTCATTCTTTTTTGAACGCAACTGTACGTTTTTGATTCGAATTCTTCCAAGTTATCTTTATTATTTTTTATCCTCGTTAAAGTCGACTTATGGATGTTGTAGCTTCTGCAGATCTCTGTCGGTGTCTTGCCATCTTGGAGTTCATTTAAAATTAATAATTTCGTTTTCAAAGAAATTGATACTCTGCCTTTCTTCTCCAATTTTACGGAAGAATGAAAATTAAAATGAAAAATAAAACCATGGTTGCTTGTACAGAAATTTTGGAATAAAAAAAGTTGCTTATGCAGAGGTTGCTTCAATAGAATGTTGCTTGTGTAAAGGTTGCTTATAAAGAATGTTCACTGTATATGCACTTTTTAATTTTTTCCAATTTTGTTAATTGATTTTAAATTTCCTTTTTTTTGTTGCTTTTTATTTATTTTTTTATTTATTTTTTAATTTTATTTTCATTTATATACATATTTTTATTAACTTTTATTTATTTTTTTATTAACCTTTTAATTTCTTTATTTACTTTCAATTGCCGCTTTTTTTTTTTTTGTTTAATTTCATTTTTGATTTTTTTTTTTATTTTTGCTTTATTTTTGCAAATGTTTAATTTTTTTTTCAATTTTTGTTTTTCTGAATTGTTTTTTACTTTTTTAAATACTTTTTTATTTTATTTTTTAAATTTTTGTATTTTAATTTTTCTAGTTTTTTTCAATTTTATTTTTATTTTATTTATTTTAAATTTTTATTTTATTTATTTCAATTTTTTATTTTATTTCTTTCTATTTTTATTTCATTTATTTTAATTTTTTATTTTATTTATTTCTATTTTTTATTTAATTTTTTTTTCATTTTTTTTAATTTTTTTAAATTTTTTTTTATTTTTTTATTTTTTTATTTTTTTTCATTTTTTTTTCATTTTTCATCTTTTTTTTAATTTTTTTATTACATCTTTTATTTTTTTTCATCTTTTTTTCATCTTTTTTTTAAATTTTGTTTTTCATCTTTTATTATTTTTTTTTTATTTTTTTTTTATTTTTTTTATTTTTTTTTATTTTTTTTTATTTTTTTTTTTATTTTTTTTTAATTTTTTTTTTATTTTTTTTATTTTTTTCAATTTTTTTTTTATTTTTTTTTTTATTTTTTTTAATTTTTTTTAATTTTTTTTTATTTTTTTTTATTTTTTTTTTATTTTTTTTTATTTTTTTTTATTTTTTTTTATTTTTTTTTTATTTTTTTTTATTTTTTTTTATTTTTTTTTTTTATTTTTTTTTATTTTTTTTTATTTTTTTTTATTTTTTTTATTATTTTTTTAATTTTTTTTTTATTTTTTTTTTTATTTTTTTTAATCTTTTTTTTAATTTTTTCATCTTTTTTTTTTTTTAAATTTTTTTCGTTTTTTATTTTTATTCATTTTTTTCATTTTGTCTTCTTTTTTAATTTTTTTTTATAATATTTTTTTCATTTTTTTTTTTCATTTTTTTTTCATTTTTTTTTCTTTTTTTTCATTTTTGTTTTTTTTCTTTTTTCATTTTTTTTCTTTTTTTTTCATTTTTGTTCTTTTTTTCTTTTTTTATTTTTTTTCCTTTTTTTAATTTTTTATTTTTTTTCCTTTTTTCCTTTTTTAATTTTTTTCCTTTTTTCCCGTTTTTTCACTTTTTTTCATTTTTTTCCTTTTTTCATTTTTTTTTCCTTTTTTTATTTTTCTCCCTTTTTTATTTTATTTCTCCCTTTTTCTATTTTATTTCTCCCTTTTTTTATTTTATTTTTCCTTTTTTTTATTTGATTTCTCCCTTTTTTTAATTTTTTTTCCTTTTTTTCCTTTTTTTCATTTTTTTTCTTTTTTTTCATTTTTTTCTTTTTTTTCATTGTTTTCCTTTTTTTCCGTTTTTTTCATTTTTTTCTTTTTTTATCCTTTTTTTTTCCTTTTTTTCATTTTTCTCCATTTTTCATTTTTCTCCATTTTTCATTTTTCTCCATGTTCCATTTTTCTCCATTTTTCATTTTTTTTACCTTTTTTAGTTTTTTTTTAATTTTGTAAATATTTTTGTAATTAATTTTAAATTTATTTTATTTTATTTTCATTTTTTTTTTAATTATCCAAAGAAATTTTACTCACTTTCAGATTGATTTTTTTATTCAAATATCCACTTAACTCTGCTTAGATTTATCCGGACTTTGTGTTAAAAAATTATCCAGATTTCCTGATTTTCTCTGCGGGAAAAATTTAGCAATGCTTTGTCCTTTTTACCTATGATAGTATCAAGCAATTGGAGATTTTATTTCATCTGCTTTTATAACAGCCCTCAGCTGGTATATTTTACGTTTTAATTCCAATATCATAGTTTTGATTTCCTTTCCTAGATTTCTAGAACTTTAAGCAATATGTTAATTTTTTTTTCTCTGGAAGGGCGGGGGCAATTATAGTGAGAAGTGAGACATGAGAAGTGAGACGCGAAAAGTGAGAAGTAAGAAGTGAGAAGTGGTATGTACGTAGAGCATGAAAGATGAAAAAAAAACGTAAGATCGGTCTCATTCCTCACTTTTAGTCTTTCACTTCTCATGGCTCTTGTCTTATTTTTCATGACATCCCATATCTTAGGTCTCAGGTCTCACCTTCAACAATTTCCATTGATTTCCTTTCAAAAGGAATTATAATATTTGCTCTCAGATACTCTGGTATCTTCCTAATTGCAGAAAATCGAGCCTTATAACTACACCATGTAAAGCTTAGTTCATTTAGAAATGGAACACTTTCAAACTTTTTTTTCTTATTTCCGATCGTGGCAAATTCTCTTGCAGATTATATGATATATTTGCTGGTTGTTTAGTAAAAAATATAAAGATTTGCCAGGACTCTGCTTCTGTGGAAAAACACAATTTTCAAACAAAAACTTTGGTTCTCGCTGTTTTTTAAAGCTTAAAAATGAGTACTCGTGTATGTATATTTCGCAACCTACGATCTTAACTAATTATACTTATACTTGATTATACTTGAAGTTCAATCTCATGATGGTTTTGCTTCGTTTTTGTCAAACTTAGCCAGCTTTTTTTCCTACCCAAATGTGGCAAGGCATTTGTGGAATTCTGTTTTCATCCCAAGACAGCAACAAAAAAAACGGTGCAATTTCATCCTCCCTAAAGAACTGAGAGGGACCCGCAAAAACGCTATTGTCGCGACCCCAATCCTAATATCGTTGGGGTTGACCCCATTCACGGTGATGTTGGACCAAAGTATCGGCAACAGAAAAACACATCCACCCGAAAGGCATCAGCAATCTGGAACCGGTTTTTCCCTCCGAAAGTTGCAGCAATATGAATGAATGTTGCCAGGTTCCACGCCAAAAGCCATCGAAGCTTTTCTCTTCCCATTAAGCCTGTGTAGCTGATGCCTTCGTTCTCTCGCTAGCAACATACAAGCTGGTTAGGCAAATACAAAACAGTTCGAAATGGAATGTTTGTCTTAAGTTTTTTTTCTTCTTTTAGCGATAGATGCCAGATTGTGGACCACTTTATGCGGGTCGATGAGGTCTCTTCGACCGAATTGCGCCCCTATGTATTGGTCTTAAAGTGCATATCGATTAACTTCGCCAAATCTCTTCATTCTCACTGTTCTGGCAGTTTTACTTTGCAAAACCTTCGATCGGGTTCGTACATATTGAGTAATAAAGCATAGCAGCGCAACCAGGAGGTAACTCGAATCTGCTCAACTTACTAGTTCAGGTACTCAGGCTCACTCCTTTGGCCATATTTAAGCATGAAACAGATCGTAGATCTTGGCCACTGCCCGCCGATTCCGTTAGCTCGGTCACGTCTTTGGCCTTGGTGCCGTTAGGTGAACCGGACAGATGCAATACCTTTTTTAACTCTTGCCCTTATATTGGCAATGATTTGACGCCGCTCTAACTATTGATTGCGGCCTATTGAAATCTCATTCTTGAAAATCCGATTCGATTTCATCTCGAAGCACCTTCTCATCGCCCGACTCAATTAGACCTATAGGTATCTATCCGACCTATCGGCAAAAATCTCGACTGTCTCGAGAACTTTATTACCTTATTATCTTGTAATGAGGTACTGCGCTGTTGTGAGTTCGTTGTGTGATCTTGTCTCAACAAGATAGAGATGCTGTTACAGCATCAACAACAAAAACAACAGGTTTTGGACGCGTCAGTTTCCGATGAGGCCGATGTCATCGGAACAGGAAACATTACCTCGGAATGGAAGAAGGTGCGGAGAAACCTACTGGAGCGCGGAAATTTAATCAGCTTCGGGCTCATCTTCTTGGCATTAAATATCTACTGCTATGGTTGGAGTAGGAAATTTGCAATTTTGCTTTTGTTATTCTCGCGCCGTTTGTGAGATGTTGATTTGGTTCGAATGGAACAGGATATTTTTATTCCGTGCAACATGGATGCGTGTTCAATTTTCTTTGCAAATCCTGGAGCTATAATCCCGAGTTTTAATTGCAACTACGAGATAATGAATCCGAAAGAAAGTATGAAAAAATACTTGTTTTGAGTTGCATCATTGCGATTATGTTTCTCGGTATACATACATTGTTGGTTTTGTTATTGTACAGTAGACTTAACTCAGTAGTGAGTTATAGGGTAACGGACTTATTTTGGACCAGAGGACCAATTTTGGACCACCTTTTCTAACTCTCTTATAAAGCAAATAATCATGAAATTTTTTAGCAATTATTGTTAAAGCCCGGGCACTTAATTTAATGCAATAATTTTTTTCATTATAAGTTGTTTTATAAGAGAGTTAGACAAGGTGGTCCAAAATTGGTCCACTGATCCAAAATAAGTCCGTTACCCTATACGTTTATAATATTTAATTGTCAATTACATTTTAAAAATCTAGTTACAAATCCAATATTTCAATGTGCATAATCATTTAAATTGAAGATGCTAAAGGTTGGAAAAGTAAAAATGTTCATCCAAATGCCAACTGGCCTGATTTATACATGGTTACCGAGAAACACATAAATATTATAAATGAAATGTTTTTTTTAATGACATTTTTATATGGTTATTTGCAACTACCACGATTTTAATATGGTTTACGCAATTAATACGATATTTTAGAGAAAATATCCTTTTCAATGGAAAACACTTAGAAAATGTCGAAGTTGGGAGAAGCTTAGCTCTGAGGCTTGAAGGCCGAGACCTGAGTACCTGAGACCGTAAGCCAGAGACATGAGAAATGAGTGACATAAAGTGATATGGGAGGAATGAGATAAGGGATCTAGGATGTAAGCAAGAAGTGAGACGAGACAATGATAGTGATGACAATGTGAAACGTGAGAAATGTAAAACGATACGTGAAATGTGAAAGGTGACAAATAAGTAGTCTACATTACTTCACAGGTCTCATTTCTCGCTTCTGAAGTCTCACTTCTCATGGTCTAATTCTCACGTATCATGTTCATCTGTCGCATCTCATCTGTCATGTTTCACTTTTCTCTACTCATTTTTCATTTCCCATTTCTCATTTCTCACGTCTTACGTCTCACTTCTTTTTTCTCAAGTACATTATCTTGAGGACTTAATACGAGAATTCCATAGATGATTTTGGCCGCCGATCGTGGCCTAGAGGATAGCGTTCTTGCCTTCTAAGCCATAGTTCATGAGATCGAATCTCGATCACGGCACACATAGTACTCTTTCTGTGGTCGAGTGGTTTTAGCATTTGTGAGATGCTAGCCATCATATCCTTGAAAGATGTACGCCTTAGATTTAAGTAAATTAGATCTCTTCAAAGAAACATGAAGTTTCACTGAGATCCTATATGTCTGTGTTCGTTTTTAAAATAATTTGTATCTACGGAATCCAAATATGTAATTTTTTTTAATATCTTGAGTTTTTGAGATCTAGAATATAACCAACTTTCTCGAAGACCGTGAGTAATTTTGCCTACTGCAAAATAAAAATCTTCAATTCCTAGAAGATTCAGCAGTCAACCGAACGCTCAGTATCATTCTTTTAATAAATTTACATTTTTTTTTTAGAAAAATTATTCATAAACACTGAATTAAACAATACAATAGTTTTCTTCAAAAGCAAACATAACACATGTGTCATAGACAGCCCCAAATTTGAAAGGAAAATTCAAAATCTGTGAAATGTTATGCGCTGCAGGCTGAAATTGATCCTAGTCTTAGTACAAGATCTTATGCCAAATTTGGGCCAGATCAGATCACGGCAACGAGCCTGAGGTATGTATGGGATTTTGAGACATTTTGTTCGTGAGAAACATGAAAAACCAGTTTTTCCTCAATAACTTTTGTTCCCGTCGGTTGATTTCTTTCAAAAACGGTTTTTAATAATACTTAAATTATGAAAAATATTTCATCCGAAGACTTCATTTCAATTAGAGTTCAGATAAGAAAGTTATTAGGTTTCAAAAATGGGCTAACTTTTTTAAGGATGGTAAATCATCACTGTTAATGAGTCGAGGCGGTCGAACATATTGACGCCTCATTAACAGTGCTGAATACCACCGTTAAAAAAGTTAGCCCATTTTTGAAGCCTAATAACTTTTTTATCTTAACTCTTATCGAAACGCAGTCTTCGGATGAAATATTTTTCATAATTTAGGCTTTAAAAAAACCCGTTTTTGAAAGAAATCGGCAGACGGAAACCAAAGTTATAGATGGAAAATTGGTTTTTGCATGTTTCTCCCGAACAAAATGTCTTAAAATACCATACAAACTTCAGGCTCGTTGAGCGACCCCTTCCCGAGGTCCGATCTCACCTAAATTTGGCATGAGATCTTGTACTTGGCCAAGGGTCAATTTCAGCCTACAGCGCTTAATTATTTCAAAAGTCGGGTCATTTGAGGCACTCTAATGTGTAATTAAAAACAAAAACAGATTAGACCCATTCCAAGCACCAATCACATTATTTGTTGAGTTTCTAAGCAGTTTGAGTAAATTAAATATAATTTTAATATTATAGTTTGATTGGTTTCATGTAGCTGACCATAAAATTTCGTAATGTCACAACGCTTTGCAAAACCGTGTTTTAAAAAAAATGGCGTGTTGTGACGTCACGAAACTAAATCGCTTTAAAACAAAATAAAATTAAAAAATTAAAAAGACAAAAACCAGCGATTTGTTGGTTGTAATGACATGATACTTTTCTGAAATTTTCATAAAATTTGATCGAATATATGATCAGAAAATTAAGGTTTAGTAAAAAAAAATCAGAAAAGCGGAAAAAGTGGCGCGTTGTTACGTCACAATTTTTCTGCTTATGTTTTGAAATTGTAGCGATTTAAATTCTGAACATAGAGGTAGGTATTTTTTTTTTTCAGTGTGCACTATGAACTGTAAAATTAACAAATAGTAAACCAAAAAATTGTTTTGCAAACGTTGTAACGTTACGCTGAAATGGGTCATTAACAGAATTTAGGTCCAGTTATTCAGTAGTAGTAGCAGGTGTAACATTCATTCTTTAAAGTTCTTGAAGTGTTAATAGTGCTTTCTTTTCCATTCAAAACTATTTTTCGATTGCTCTTATTTTAATAGCAAAAAAAATTCGCTTTTTTAACTTTTTTTGTGTACAATATTTTGAAAACTTGTTTTACTTTTTTTTTTAATTTTTTTTGAGCGATTTTTATGCAATTTTAAACAAATTTTGCGATCATTTTCTATTTACTTTATGATTAAGCTTTTCAATGCTATTTTTAAAATGTTTTTTGTTTGCATGTTATTGCAGTTCTAAGATACACATAATTTATAAATATATCTAATTTTTTTTTTAAATTTTCGTTCAGAATTTTCTAATTGTTCTAAATGCTTCTTTCCTCGAATTTAGCTGAGTTTTGTAGATTTCTGGTCCCGCTTTCATTAGTGTTCCATCAAATGTTTTTTCTTCCTATATTGGCAAATTTTTGCGGTTTTTTCTTATGTTTAAAGCTTTTCATGTTATTTTTCGTTTCATTTAGGGGTCATCCATAATTTAAGTAACGTTCTTGGGGAAAAAGGGGGTAAACTCGAGCGTTACGAATAGTGACATAAATGAGTGAGGGACGCATGTTAAACGTTACCTAACGATTTCTTTCATTACACAAATGTAATTCTGCCATTTTTTCGCTATGTTAAGCCAATTTTCCCAGATCAGAAATGATGAAGATTTTAGGAGATACTTCCTTAAGAACTGTGCTGCATTTCTGTGGAATAATCGTTTTAAAACCGAATAGTATAAACATATCTACACAGCGTTTCCAGTTCAATGATTTAAGGTGGATATGAGTAGTCCACCGAGCTGAGCTAAGCTAATGTTCGTACGCGAACAGCCTCAAATAAATTTTGTTTTTTTTTAGATTAAGACAATAATTGAAAAATTATTATGTTATTTGTTCTAGAGCCTTCAAATGAAAATGATTAATTAGGCATAAAGAGTCCTCCCTCTCCGCTTCAGAGGTTTTGGAATCGTGATTGCCGGAAACGCATAGTGAAATTAATTGGAAGTTTTTCGAAAGTTTAAGTGTTGAGGGGGGAATTTGTGTTTGTTTGTGGAGAAAAGAAAATGAATCACGAAGAACAAGCCTCTCATTAATCTCATGTTCTTTCCACATGTATGTACACTTTAATACATAAAGGCGTCAATGGTAGTTTCATATTCAGCAAAGTGACGTTGCGAATTCACATCGCCGAGTGAGGAAATAACTTCAGTTAAAATCATGCGAAAAATAAGTCAAAAAAGAAAAAAAACAAAATTGGGAAAACTTAAAAACATGCCGAATAGTTAATCAAGTCTTAAAAGTGAAAAAATTAAAAATTCAATTAAATCAAAAAAGTAAAAAAATTAAAAAAATATCCCAAAAATTAAAAAAAAGTAAAAAAGGTAAAAAAAAATCAATAAAGTCAAAAAAAGGAACACAATTAAAAAGTCAAATATATAAAAAAAAGTTAAAAAAAATCAAAAAAAAGTCAAAAAGCAAAAATAATTAAAACATTCCAAAAATTTAAAAAAAAAAGTGAAAAGGTAAAAAAGACACTAAAGTCAAAAAAGTGATAAACAGTCAAAAATGCAAAAAAAAATAAATAATCCAAAGAAATTCACAGAAGACAAAATAAGCTAAAAAAAAAGTCGAAAAATTAAAAAAAAATTAAAAAATTCAATTAAAACTCTAAAAAAGTGAAAATAGTTAAATAAAAAATCAAAAAGTAAAAAAAGTTAAAAAAAAAATTAAAACAATGAAAAAAGAAAAAAAAATGCAAATAGACAAAAACTTAAAAAAAGGGAAAAAAATCAAAAAAGGAAAGAAAGTCACAAAGCCAAAAAAGTTTAAAAAAACTGAATAGTCAAAAAAAATTTAAAAAAAACTAAATAGTCAAAAAAATTTAAAAAAATAAACTAAATAGTCAGAAAAAATTAAAAAACAACTAAATAGTCAAAAAAAAAAATAGAAACCATTCGTCGAAAGAAATTGAAAAAGTCAAAAAACTGTTATACATACATAATTATTGAAAATCACAAAATATTTTTATTTTCATACATTTAAACTTTGGAAGTATCTATAAAAATTTGAAGGGGTTTTCCCGTCAAAGCTGTGTAAAAGTAAGGTAAGGTAGAAGTTGAAATATTCTGAAATAGGTAAGATGGCTACAATGAATTGCAATTTTTTTTAAACTATATGAACATTCTAGAACAACCAATCACTTGAAATTTGGACAGGTATCTAAAAGTGTGCTTAATGCCTGTCATAGATTAATAACACCAAAAATGTTATTAATTTTATAGCGGTTGCGAAAGTGATTGACTTGTACATCCAAATAACACATACATTTACACAAACTATATCCATTTCATAACAGTTCATACGAAGCCATGGTGTCGGGTATCAAGGTTGGGGTCAATCACAAAAAAATCTATAATTTTACAGAATTTTGAGTACATTTCCATCATAGATTCTGTGTCACAGAACACAGAATTTGGGAAATATTCACAGATTTCACAGATTTTTTTTTTGATTTTGTACGTATTTCCAAAATTATAATTTTTATGTCAACATAAATTTAAAATGTTTAGCTTTGTTTTGGAAAAACATGGTAAGACTGGTAATTTGTATTGATTTTTCTCATGTTCATGGCTTTTCAAAGAAATGTATGCTATATTCATCACAGAATTTTTGGGTAAAATCACAGAAGTCAGAAATGTTTTTCGGGGTCAAAAAAGTGCGTTTTTTTGCGTTACGTCATTTATTGACGCCGACTTAGCCAAATTTTAAATCCTAATTGACGGGGAAAATTTTATTTTTTTTTTCATTCCATTTTAATATTTCAAGATTTGTTTACGAAAAAATATGTTCGCCGCTCTTTTTTCGTTTGAAGTCGAATTAATAAAACAAAAACATCAAGCCTGTGATAAAAAATAATCGAACCGAAGATACATGTACCTTTGTACATTTGTACATTAAAGTGATAAAAATTATCAAACCCATTTGAAAATAAAACAAAACGGATTTTTTCCGAAATTTGCATCGCCACAATTTTAATGTAGTTTATTCTCAGATTGCGCTAACAAGTTAAATCCGATAAAACGTTCCAACATCCCTCACTATCACATCGTACATAAATGTCATCAAAAACTACTCACACGATAGATAAGAAGAAAAAAGGGAGAGCTGCAAAGGTTAATTTTTTCTGAACCAAATCAACAGAACCCACCCACATACGACGGCAATGCGAATCCTTATGCAGGATCATCATTTTCCATGTTGTAGATAAGTAGTGACGTGGGAGAACTATGTGTTACGTGGGAAAATTCTCATCCCAACCAAATGCTTCCCGGGGACCGAAGATTTCTTCGAAGCCCTTGCGATTAACTTTGTTTGCCAAGAAGTGATGTGATGTGCTTTATCTTCTTGGATAAATTGTGAGACTTAGTTCAGATGGGAATCGTGCCTGTCCTCACTATCGGAATTGACTAAACGCTCAACTTCGTTAAAAGCTTATCCAATAAGTGAGGATTTGAATTTCCGTTTTTTTTTCTTAGGTAGATAATGTTACCGCGCTTGGTGGCCTGGCAACTGGATCTCGAATGAGGAACTACATCGCCGGTGTCATCAAAGGGCGCTAGAAATCGAGATTCGGGAACGTAAGTGGAGATGGATTGGGCACACGCTGCGAAGAGATGAAAACGAGATTTGCAGAGAGGCGCTTGACTGGAATCCAGAAGGTCATCGAAGAAGAGGCAGGCCCAGAAACTCGTGGCGGCGAAGCCTAGCCGCTGAAATCCGAACTGTCGACGAGAATCTTGACTGGGACCAGGTGAAGACGCTGGCTCCGGATCGTCAACAGTGGAGGTCTTTTACCACGGCCCTATGCACCGGTGGATCGGCGCGGGATCATTAAGTAAGTAAGTAATGTTACCTTCAACAACTTCCTTAACCTTCATTGTTTTGTAATTCATCCGGAGCTTTGCCATCAAGATTGGGAAGGAGCTGAGCTGGAAAATCGTCCATCATTCATCACAATCCACAATCGCATTTTCCACCCAGTTATGCAACGACGAAACGAGGGAGTTCTGCACATTTTCCCGTTCAAGTACCCGCGAAAAGCACCAGACCATAATTTATCTAATTCTGCTCAAATCGGCTTTCGTCTGTCTATTGGCATGGAGTAGTGGCGGTATTTTTTTCTACTTTGCTCTCCTAATATTTATGATGATATCGAAGGTAAGCGTACAAGGATGATGGAAGTATGTCGGTACCTTGAGGCAGCCGAAGACTTCGGGCTAAAACGGGGTGGGCCCAAGAGGGCGGTTCCAAATTGATAGCGCATCTAAGTGCCTCCCCTCTCGAATGGGAGTAGTAATAGATTGGGGCGGTATTTTTGCAACACACTCACTACTCACATGCCATATGCCGCAGTGAAAGTTTCGTCGCTTTTCAACACTTGGGGTAATCTGTATTTTTTTCTGTTGTTTTTTTTTCCTACTGACTAGCTTCTCGATTCGTTTCCCTGATGCTTCTCAACCTTGACGTGATTCAAGATAGTTAGACATGCTTGACACGTTTCGCCATCATTTGTTTGGGTGTTGAATAGTTGATGTGATACACAGGAAATGGAAAACAATTCCAGCGATTTCCCTTGGCGTGCTCGAGACTATTAGGTAATGGCGCGCAGATTAAGATATCGTGAACATCTATGATCGACCATGGGTTTTTTTTCACTTATTTTCATCCAATATCTCACGTGGGTCCTTCATATGACAGCCGACGAACGTCAAAATAAGTGTTCGAACGTGGAGATGAATTTTTCGGATCGCTTTCATGCGATGGTTCATTGAATAAGAAACTCATTCAACCGTTTTGATGCTATTCAAATGTCATCTTAATCCTGGCAGCAAATGGGCGGCGACAAACTCATTTCCATTCTTTTGATTAGGCAGGCATGACAGATTCTGACACTAAATTCCGGATACGCTTCAGAGTCCGATGAACTGGCATCGAAAAAAGGGTTCTGACGTCCTTCTTCTAAAATCAAAGAAAAAATAGTAATGATATTTGAATGAAAAAGTTTGAGTAAACTGCACTTCCAAAGTTCCAATCTTAAAATAAAAGATCGATTCAGTAGCTTTCTAATTAAGGCTTCTGCATGATATACTCAACATAACAAATAGAAATAGTAAAGATGGCACGCGACGATACCCCTAAGCTACAAAAGAAGAGAGAAAAAAAACCCACCTCAAATTAGCCCCAAAGCGACAGGTTCAAGATTGTCACAATTCCGGCTCAATCATGAAACAAAAATTAAAAAAAACTGAACGAAGGAAAAAAATACCTACTGGAGTTTCCGACAGTTTTCCAACTCACGGAGATTGACAAAACTAATGAAGCACAGCGCCGAGCGCTTTTCCCATTTTGCTTTTGAAACTTTTGTGACTGCTACAAATGCCAACGGGGGGGTATTTTTGTGTCCAATCATTGCTATTATGCCGCATAAAATGAAAAGTATTTATTTGGATTATTGGGAGCGACTTGTGTTTTTGTTTTTTTTCTACCAGTTAGCGCACTGCCTAACTATATTATTATAATTTTACTGCGGCTTCGGGCACGTGGACTTCCTGGATGGTAATTATGTGGACTACCAATCAAGGTTGTTTAAATCTCAGAAAAATCTATTATTTCACAGAATTTTGAGCAAATTTTCATCACAGATTTTGTGTCACAGAACACAGAATTTTAGAAACATTCACAGATTTCACATAATTTCAAAATTGCATACGTTTTTTCAAGATTGATTTTTTCACATTGATATAAATTTTGGATTTTTTACTATGAATTGAAAAATACGATAAGATTAGTAATGTTAGTTTATCGATTATTCTCAAGTAAAATGTAAAAATACGCAATTTGACATAACTTTTTAGTGAATTGGAAAAAGCATCACAGGAAATAATCACAGAATTTTTAGGTGAAATCACAGAACTTTCGAGAGTCAATATTATAGGAGTTTATATTTGGTCAGAGTGAAAAAAAATTAGGCTTTTTCCGTCAATCTTATACAAACCAACATTTGAAAAACTTATAAAACCCATATAAAAATCAAAGGTCATAGTTCTCTCCCAAGGTGACTAGTATGAAATTTGGAAACTGTTTTAAGGTGCTATCAGAGAAATTATCGCTTAATACAGTTAAAACTGCTATGAAAGCAAAGACTAAAACTAGTTTAGAAGTACCGTAAACTGGGGGAACTTTGATCATCGAGGTTACTCTGATCAACATGATTTGTTTGCAGATAATCATCATTAACTAAGTAAAAAGTTAATATATTTGAAAACTGTTTAATACGTTTAAAAGCCTATAAATTAAGTTACAAATAAGCCAAATTTGGTTTTGGTTTATTAGAAGATTTTTGATATTATTTAATTTTAAAATCTTAAAATATCTGGTTTTTCGAAGGCTCACAAACAAACATCTCTTCTGATCAAATTTAAGCATTTAGGAGCAAAAGGGTTGATTTATGTTAAAGTTCAGCTTTTTCCTTTGTTTAGGTTTAGTTTAAGTGTTACTTTATGGTCATTTGGTGATAATTTTTGGGTATTGAAAAAACGGCGATTTTTCATGAGAAAGACCGGCTAAAACCCTATCAAATGGTTAAATTCTAAGAATAAATGAACATGGGAACAGTGCGAGGACCTAGTGAATTGCATGAAGGAAAAATTTCATTTGTTTTTAAGGCCAAAAAAAATTGATTTTTTTTTTTTAATTTATCCCTAGATGTATGAAGCAACATTGCCCATCTATTTCTTATAAATGTTTAAAAAAAACGTTGAACAAAGCAGTTGAGTCCTAACAAAAATTACTGTTAGAAATGTTTATGCCTTCTGTACTACATGGCACCATAACAATAATTTTGAAGATTTAGATGTACGTTTACAACATTTTTGAACTTAGTAAACTGAAGGTCATTTTGCATGTGAAATTGGGCGCTGAATCCGAAAATGATTTTCAAAAAAACCTCAATAGAACAGTTTTTGAGTAATGCTCTAAATATGAAAATTCGGAGAAATAAAAAAAAGTACTTGTACTTAGATGAAAATATCTCGGACTGCATTACAGCAATTTGAAATCCCTTTTTTTGCATATTAAAGGTGAATAAATTTTAACTTGATCATCCAAACACCATTTTTGCGTCTGATCAACAATACTGTTGATATTAGAGAAAAAAAAATTTTTAAGCGAAACTTTTAGTCTTCCATGGTAACATTTAAAAAATCTGATTTTCTATTGCTCTTAAATTGCTCAAAACAGCTTCAATACCTAACTTTAGACAGATTAAAAGCGTTTGAAAGTGTTAAAAGTAGCTCAGGACCCTAGGCATTAAAAGTTGAATTCATAAAATTTAAAAAAAAATAACGGCACGGTCTTTTTTGGTGCTTCAAAAGAAAAAAAAAACGGCATCTCTGAAAATTTGCCACATAATAGCATTTGCCACTCCCTCCTAACCAAAGCAATATTCAAGAAAAAAAATGATCAAAATACAAAAACGAATGAAAAATTGAACTTTCACTTATTTTTGTTTCTAAAAACTTAAAAAATTTCATTCTTAAGCTTGGATGTATGATGATTTTTTCAAAAATAGATGAAAATTCCATCACTCTCGATAAAGTTGCTTTTTTATCAAAAATTCTGGCAAAAGTGTTCAACACTAAACGTACCGAAACTTTAAATGATGATTAAGCCTAATATAATCTTTTTTTCGCAAATTTAACTACAGGACTATTTTTTTTAAATGCATGTATTTTTGCATATTAATAATTTTTCTTATGTTTAGTTTTATGGCTTTCGAATAACGCATGTGGTATACCTATTCATACCGCAAGCGGTCAAATGACGGCAAACACCTTTTTTGCTAAAACTTTCTTGTTTCTCAGCCAATTTCTAGTTTTGGAACGCTTACAATGCTACTCTAAAATGATTTTCGGACAATTTTTAGCTACAATAATTCAATTAAAAGTTATTCGAAGTCCAAAAAATTTGTTTGAAAAAACCTGCTTTAGAAAAAAGGCTGTAAATCAGTTATTAGGTGCTCGATAAAAATTATACTGTACATAAGCAAGTCAAAGTTAGAAGCTATATGTTGCCCATATGGAACTTTTTTAATTTTTTTTTAAGATCATAACCACAACCAATGTAAAAAAGCTGTGTAAAACACGTACTTTTCAATCAATCAACCGCCAAAGCTATTCCAGTAACAGTAGAAATTTAAAAAAAAGTGAATTGGAAAGTTGAAGTGATTTATAACATTTTGGCATCTTTAGATTTTTTTAAATACGAAACACAAAATTTATGACGACTTTACGAAGCTGTTTTTTAAACTTTTTATCAATCTACATTTTCTGAGAAAATTCATCCACCATGTTATAAATAACGTCAACTTTCCAATTCACTTCTTAAAATTTTGTTACTGTAACTGGAACCGCTTTGGAGGTTGATTGATTGAAAAGTACGGGTTTTACACAACTTTTTTACATTTTTTGTAGTCATGATCTTGAAAAAAAACTTAAAAAAAGTTCTATATAGTTACGTAACATATAGTTTCTAACTTTAGTATTCTCAGGCACTAGAAAAGTGAATTTTTTTTTCGAGCACTTAAAAACTGATTTACAGCCTTTTCCTGCAGTGTTTAAAAAAAAAAGAAAATTGGACATTGAATAACTTCAAAATAAAGGTGTATTCTCAATGATCATTTCTATCGAAAACAGAATGTTGATTTAAGTTGAGTGAAGAACCAAAACAAACTTACTTACTTAATGGCCCCGCGTCGGTTTTCCGGAGCATATGGCGCAGGGAAGTTGAGTGAAGAAAGTAAAAATTTAATCACTCTATATATTGTTGCTCTTTGGAAAAAAAAAAACATAAAATTGGTGATAGTAGTAGAAAATATTTTTTATAGAATTAGGAAACACAATACTGAGTGTTTGACAATTCTGCTCTCAGATTTAAAAAAAAATCCGGTCCTTTAAAGGTAATGTGCGTTTTAAATTGGAAAATCATATTAAAAAAAGGCTGGAAAGAAACGTGCAATCCTTTTTTTTTCATTTTAAGTTCATCAAACACGTTGTGACATCCTACGGTAAATTATTTAAAAAAAATAATATAAAAGCACTCTTCAAACTTGAAATTCGATGTTTAAAGAAAAAGATTTTCATAAACACACATCAAAATGACATATTTTATTATAATAAAAAGGGTTTACGCAAGCAAACAATACAACATTCAGTAATTATCGATCGAAACATATAGTTTTATATTTTTTCCCTAGAACAACACTCCAAACCAAAGTACAAATAAATTGTGAGGGCCGGAATATATTGTTGAATGATTAAATTGTAACTTTCTTCACTTAACTCGAAAATAAATTCTGTCTTGGTTTAAAATTAGCATAGAGAGTACGCTTTTATTACCGTGCTCTTGATAATTTGCTACAGTGTTGCCAATTATTTTTACGACTAGTTCTAGATAATTATTTTATTACTCAATTTTCAAACTTCTAAACTTAACATTTACACCGAAATTTTTGATAAAAAATTATTTTCTTCAAAATTTTTGAAGTTATGATTTAATTTTATGAAATTATTTTATCGGCTT
The DNA here is from genome assembly GCF_029784155.1 of Uranotaenia lowii. Lineage (NCBI taxonomy): Eukaryota > Metazoa > Arthropoda > Insecta > Diptera > Culicidae > Uranotaenia > Uranotaenia lowii. Next base: position 39,881,689 of record NC_073693.1, read on the forward strand.
TATCGGTGAAATTTCACCGATATAGCCGATAAAATATTTAATAAAATAAATTTACGGTGATTAACTCTTCATTTCAAAACTTATTGTTTAATTTTGAAAAATCTTAACACATTTAAATTCAAGACTGTAAAATTTGAAGTTTTTAGGAAAAAAATATTAGCAAAAACTTGAAAATGTTGTTCGTGTATTTTGTATGCTAATCTTAAAAAAAAGTTATCCCAAACCCCCCGAGCGATCTAAATAGTGCGTTGGATAGGGGAGTGCCTTCTCTATAATGTGGCAGATTTTCAGATATGCCGAATTTTTCATAAAATTCTTCTAAAAAAGAATTCACATCAACACAACAATTGAAAGCAAAGCACTGATGCTAAAGTTTTCTCTTGACAACGAAAATTACCTTTTTCTTTATTCCATAGACATGTTGGGTGAACCTGAAAAAGGGAGAAAAAAAATTGTTAAATTCTGTGAAAATATTTGAGAATATAGAATGATCACTTAAACATTTAATAATAACATTTTACAATATTTTATGATTCTGTTAAATGATAATTTGACTAAATTTTTAAATGGAATAGTGCCATAGTGAAAATATCTTGAAATAGTACTGGATCGTAAAACACCTAAATCGGTTTGCATTAAGTTTGTCAGATTGTCCGGTACTATCCGGACTTACCAGGATAAAATATACAAAATTTGGGAAAGATCCGGGCGTTGCCCGGATTTCGTTGAAAAAATGTCCAGATTGTGTCCGAATTTATTCACTGTATTTGAAAACTCAATAAAAAAAATCCCAGATTTAGTTATTGGATTTTTGCTACCAAAAACGAGTTTCTTGAGCAAGTTTCATCAAAATAATTATATTCTGTTGTTCAGAAGCCTGAAACACGATTTAAAAGCTGATTTCGATGAAAAAAATGCTTCAAATGTTTTAAAGTCTTGATTTTCGTTGATTAACTCCTGTGTTTTAACTAAATTTGTCTGAATGTTGCCCGAATTATGCCCGGATCTATTGTTCTAAATTTGGAAATAAATTTTCCGGATTTTTCCGGGTTTTTAGATCAAATTTCCCGGATTTGTCCGGCCCGAAAATGTTTGGGAAAAATTTTGACAACCTTAGTTTACATATTACAATACTGAAAAAAATATTAAGAAATCGTAAAAAAAAGATTTCAAAAAGATGAATGTTTTTATTTTTTAAATATTGCCTGAATGCAAGATATCCATAATTCCTAAAAAAAATTCTATGCAAAAACAAGAATATTTTTGGAATCCAAAATTCAAAGGTGATGGGAAAATTTCAGAAAAATGAAAATATCCTAGAAGAAAGAAGCTTAACCGTAGCTAAATATTATAATTTTATTGAAAACTGACCTGCCGACGATTTTTGAGTCCAGAGTGTTCCAAATACTCAAAACCGTGATAGTTGATTATCATCTAAAATCTTCTAAAATTGTGCCGAATTTCCAAAGTTCATTTAAACAGATCGAAAATATAAAAGAAAATAAGAAATAAAATCTCTTCAAAAATTGATCATTCTAAATTCTTAAAATAGGATAATTTGACATCGATGATGATTGTAAATAAGTTCCAAAAGTTCAATAAATTATTGCTGAAAAGCAGCAAACATTCTCCTTTTACTGACTTTTCTTACACTTAATTTGTATTGCTGAAAAATCAGCAATCGATCTGTAAAATGGGGTACTTGTTATTTACGTGAGTGTAAATGTAATATCGTTCAGTTCGGCGTTGCCTTATAAAAAAATCATTACGTTGAGGCGAAACATTCTGTAAGTAGATCATTTTACTTTAAATTTACAATACAGTTAACGTGATTTTCTTGTTTTACAAAATAATCAATTCGTTATGGCCGGAGGATGGCCGAACGCTGCTGCTGGGGAACCACGGCAACATTCGAGGATAAGATTTAAGCTGCTGAAAAACGTGTAAATTGCAAAAAAAAAACCATCACCAACTTCATCTTATTTCTAAAGAATAAAAAGCCCAAAAAAGTTTGTTTCGATTATATCTAGTTTTAAGGACTCCACAACCTTATAGAACATTACTATTTTTCGTAACAACAAACAACATCCTCTACACGAAAAGTATTTTCGCTAAAATCGATAGCGTAAATATGTCAAATTGGAAGCTGACTTCTGCAAGAAGTGACTCCAATCGCGTTTAACTTTATAACAAGTATTCATGCCTTTTACTCCGCAGATTGATCCCAATCCCCATCACAATACAATGTTCCACCTCAAAGAAAAAAAATATTCTAAAGCAAAAAGAACATATTCTTTTTTCTTTTAAACGAGCGATAGCATCTTAGAACCTTCCGCCTGCCGGAAAGTGGAGAATCATCCGAATTAGAAGAAGCAGGGAAAAAACGTAAAATAAAGGGAAAATCCGTCTATTAATAGCTCACTTCCGAAAATAATTCCGAATGTTGCACGAGAATCTTCCGTCTGCCTCCACTTCCCCAAACAACCAGCACATAGAAGTTGTTGTCTTTTTTGTTTTTTTTTTCATTTTTTTTATGTTGATTCCACTCTTCCATCAACTTCTTAGCGATAGCCATATTGAATAGAAACCGAACATCCAGACCAAGAGGCCGCGAAGCGGCGTGTTTACAATCAAGATTTTCAGAACGGTCTTCTCTCGTTTGCGTCCCACACTTTCCAACATAATCGTTAGCTGCTGCTACTGGCTGACTGTCTGCATTTACATTTCGTGGTGGGAACTTTTTCTTATGAATGAACATTTCAGTTGGTTTGATTCGTTTAACTTTGTGACCGGTCACACATTAGCAAGAGGAGCTGTCGAGTGGGGCAAGAAACGTTTCACGATTCCGACGTCTTTTGAGGAAGGTTGGTTGAGATGAGTATGAAATGCACACGTGTGGACACGCAATAATTTACTCCGGGATTTATTTTCTTGTTTTTGTTCCGATCTATTCATCGTCCTCTGTTTTAAATACGACTTTCCGCTTTTGGAGATTTGACGACGTTTGAGGATGACAACGACGGCGTTCCCTGCCGGTAGACACACTTGGCCGTATATGGAGCTTCTATTTTTGACAACAATTTCACAATACTTGATAGTTGAAGCAAATAACGTTATGTTTTATTTTGGGGGAGTGGTGTACACAAGTAATGCAAAAATTGCTTTTTTCAAAAATCCAATTTATCATACTAAAATACAAAGATATTGTAATTAGATGAAGCTAGCGAAGTAGACAATGTGCAACTCGAGACCCCATACACCCAACCTTCGGGTAGTGGTCATATCACCTCTTGTCTGCAACTCCGATTCTCTACCTCCCCGTGGTGCTAGCTGGGGTGCGAGCAACCTTAGCGGAGATCGGGTACCCAACCCCGGTGGATGCTTTGGTCGCATGCAGACTGAGTTAGGGGGCTTCGTACGCGTCTGTTCTCCATGTCAGGGGCGGCGTGCGGAGTGCAACAACGTCCTGGTGGTGTTCGGGACCAAAAACAGCAACATCACGACGGTCCTCCTGCGAGATAGTGGGGTTAGCTGCGGGCCTTGCGAGCCTGTGACTACAAAAAACATAAGCAACGAACAACGAACAACAAATTTCGGATGGAAATCGGCAAAGACCCACGCGACGAAAAGGGACTAGCGATTGGAAACTTGGTTCAGTGCACACCAGCTGACCAACGAAAACGGCCTCAGACTTATTGATTTCGCCGCCTCCAAACGAATGGCCGTACGTAGTACCTTTTTCCAGCACCGCCTCCCACACAAGTACACCTGGAGATCACCGTACCAAACTCAATCACAGATCGACCACGTTTTGATCGACAGCCGGCACTTCTCGGACATCATCGACGTCAGATCCTGTCGGGGCGCCAACATCGAGTCGGACCATTATCTGGTGATGGTGAAGATGCGCCCAAAACTCTCCGTAGTGAACAACACGCGAAACCGGCGCCCGCCTCGGTTAAATATCGCGCGACTGAAGCAACCTGAGGTCGCGGCAGACTACGCGCAATCGGTCGAAGCAGCGCTGCCGGCAGAGGGCGAGCTTGACGAAGCCCCTCTCGAGGACTGTTGGGATACCATCAAAACAGCCATCAACAGTGCTGCGGAGAACGTCATCGGTTATGTGGAGCGATCTCGACGGAACGACTGGTTCGACGAGGAGTGTAGGAGGGTGATGGACGAAGAGAATGCCGCGCGGGCGGCAGTAGTGCAGAGAGGCACCCGTCGAAATGTGGAAAATCACCGACAGCGGAAGAGGCAGCGAGTCCGACTTTTCCAGGAGAAAAAGCGCCGCCTGGAGGAGGAGGAGCTCGAGGAGCTGGAGCAGCTGCATCGTTCCCAAGAAACACGAAAGTTCTATCAGAAACTCAACGCATCCCGCAAAGGCTTCGTGCCGCAAGCCGAAATGTGCCGCGATAAGGACGGGGGTATCCTGACGGACAATCGTGAGGTGATGAAAAGGTGGAACGGCGCACATGCAGGAGATCAAGACGGTGGGGGAAGGTACATCGCCGGCGTAGCCAACGACGAAGACGAGCCACTCCCAACGATGAGTGAAGTTAAGGAAGCCATTCGCCAGCTAAATAGAAACAAGTCGGCTGGGAAGGATGGCATCGCAGCTGAACTCATCAAAATGGGCCCGGACAGGTTGGCCGATTGCCTACACTGGTTGATAATCCGGATCTGGGACATAGAACAGCTACCGGAGGAGTGGAAGGAGGGGGTAATATGCCCCATCTACAAGAAGGGCGACAAATTGGACTGTGAGAACTACCGAGCGATCACTGTCCTCAATGCTGCCTACAAAGTGTTGTCCCGAATCCTACTCCGCCGCCTAACGCCACAAGCAAACAGATTCGTGGGAAGTCATCAGGCCGGCTTTATGGAGGGACGGTCTACGACGGACCAGATATTCACATTACGGCAAATCCTCCAAAAATGCCGTGAACACCAAGTCCCTACGCACCATCTATTCATCGACTTGAAAACCGCATACGACACGATCGACCGTAACGAGCTATGGAAAATCATGGACGAGAACGGCTTTTCCGGGAAGCTAATCAGACTGATCAAGGCGACGATGGATGGAACGCAGTGCTGTGTGCGGATTTCGGGTGAATTGTCGAGTTCATTCGAATCGCGCATGGGGCTTCGACAAGGTGATGGTCTATCCTGCATGATGTTCAACGTGGCGCTAGAAGGTGTTATTCGACGAGCGGTGGGCGAAATGCGGGGCACGATTTTCAACAGATCCAGTCAACTTATCTGCTTTGCCGATGACATTGATATAGTCGGCAGATCATCTGCGGCGGTGGAGGAGATCTACCGCAAACTGAAACGCGAAGCAGGAAGGATTGGGTTGATGATTAATACGTCCAAGACGAAGTACATGCTGGCCTGCGGATCCGAGACCGACCGAACCCGCTTGTCCAGTAATAACAAGGTCACGATCGACGGCGACGAGCTGGAGATAGTCGAAGACTTTGTCTATCTCGGCTCACTGGTGACCGCAGACAATGACACCAGCCGTGAGATCCGGAGGCGAATTATCAGCGGAAGTCGTGCCTACTATGGACTCCACAAGCAACTGCGGTCGAGAAGACTTAGCCCTCGCACGAAGTGTCACCTGAACATGACGCTCGTTAGACCGGTTGTCCCGGTTGTCCTCTACGGGCACGAGACATGGATATTGCTCGAGGAGGACCTGCGTACACTCGGAGTATTCGACCGACGAGTGTTATGAACCATCTTTGGCGGCGTACAGGAGAACCGAATGTGGAGGCGAATGTGGAGGCGATGAACCACGAGCTCGCGCGACTCTACGGCGAACCCAGTATCCAGAAGGTGGTGAAGGCTGGCCGGATACGCTGGGCGGGACATGTTGCGAGAATGCCGGATGACTGTCCTGCAAAACAGGTGTTCGCCACGAATCCGGTAGGAACAAGACAAGCGGGGGCGCAACGAGCGAGGTGGTTAGACCAAGTGGAGCGTGATCTGGCGAACGTGGGGTGCCCGAGAAATTGGAGAACGGTTGCCATGGACCGAGTGAATTTTAGGAATTATGTTCGTCAAGTTATGTCGTAAGACGGAATACTATGTAAATAAATAATAATGTAATTACATGAAAGCATAGAAATAGGTATATCGGCTGGCAAAACCGCACTGTGACACCTTAATTACGCATCAAAACACAATTGGACTTCGCTTTCTAAGTCATTTGCTGGTAAAACACAGCCCTGCAGCTACTTCCGTCTTTCCACATACGCAGTGTAAATGTTCCATGTCTACCCCATATATTGTCGTAGACGTTGCTCAACATCAAGTGCTGAGAAATGATTGGTCCCGTTCGAAACATTACCCGTTGATGATGATGATGACTATGATGAATAAGAAGGTAGTTGCGAAAACCTTTGAGAAACCGGCCTGGACCTACCGCAGTTGATGGACGATCACTGCTTCAAGCTATTTAAGCCACCATGTGCGAATCGGAAAGAGCACGTGGCTTTTTATGAGGCAGATTTAACAACCATTTGATATGCGTTAATAGTTTTTTCCCTTCTTCTTTTTCTTCGTTGTTGTCCGAGGTATATGGTATTGGTTGCAATAATATTACCGGTCAAACATAGCTCACTGATTACCGTCGACTCGCGAGTTCAGTTTGGTGCAATAACAGCATTGTTTGTAGTCACGCACCAAGCACCAAGTCGCTTGGAACAAACTGAAACGATTAAAAAGTCGATCACAACAATCGACTGATGTTACTTTCAAGCGTGCTTTACCTTCTTGTTTTTGGTTGGGGAAACGCTAATCCCTACGCTCCAATTAAGTAAAGTTGAAATTTGGTGCGAAATGTGCAATGTCATTCGAATGCATCCTGCATTTTAACTTCACTTTTTCGTACAACAATATACGTCTTAGGCAAATTTGGAAAAAGGAAACGTCCATTGACAGTTTACAATATGTTACCTTCGGATCGACGTCAATTTAGCATCTTGATCCATTAACTTCCTTCTTAGAAAGAAGACAAGATCACAACGAAGTGTAGGTTTTAAGTAGCTACTTCAAAGCAGAGAGACGTTCTTGTATTTTACAACTGTTTTAACCCCTCGATATACCTAAATATAGCGTTTATGGTAAGCTTTCGGAAGTGTGTTTATTGATTTGCCCAAATTTGGATAGAACTTTGGTTGGCTCTTTTTAATTCTGTGGTTGTTGTCGATCGGCGCCTTGGGCGAGATGATTTGTTCGCCGAGGCTAAGTCTAATTGAGGCAGGCCATTTTGGGGGGTTTTGTTGCACTTTTAGTTGTCTCCATACTGGGTATCTACGAGAAGGTAAGAGATTCGCTTTTGGTTTTTTGAATTTTAGAGAATATGGAGTAAGACAGACGATTTAAAAACCCCTCAATACTATGAAAATGGTTCGTCAACTTAAGACCCTCAGATTATTGCTGGATAGTTATTAAAACAATTTTAAAATTTGTATTTCACATTTGAAATATGCTGTTAAATATATTATTATAAATGGAAAGAAGTTGCGACTAGCTTATGTCAGTTTTTGTATATTTTCGTAACAAAACTGTTTGTATACATTTTTTCCATACGACGTAATTAAAAGACATACACCGTCTTAGCCGATTTAGGCTCACAGACTGAATTGATGACGCGGACAACTTAAGATTAACATTTAACACCCAGTACCGAGATGGGAATCGAACCCATGTTATCAGTGGAGCAGCGATTACCGTCTTACCACGCTAACCACTCGACCACCGAGACGTACAAAATGAAAACTCACGCGAGAATTCTTAAGAGATGTACGGAATATAGTAAGGCTTGTACCACTTAGAATCGGGTCACATACAATTTTCGATTTCTATAATATTCTAACTATAACGTAGAAAAAATGGTAAAAATATGTTTTGTAGGGCTTTTAATGGAATTTTAGGGACAAATACAAAAAAAAATTCTGCTGTTTTGATGGGTTTTCGAACTTTTCGTCGAATACGTCCCATCTATTTCTGTACAATAATGGTAACATCATCGGAGGATTAAAACGTTATAGAAAAACATTAAAATTATTCTTTTAACACCATTAAAATTTATCCTAGGTATAGTGACAGTTAGGTAGATCGGGCTAGAACCTCACGGGGCATTCGTATAACTGGATAAACTACATACATGATGGCCAGTTTCCATTTTTCAATTCCCGGTTTTTCCCGGTTTTCCCTAGTGAGATTTTATGTTTTTCACAGTTTTAGAATACACTGCTCAATAGGCTGAGTCGATTTGGGGTCATTTTTGAATTTCTCAAACCCTGGGGTCTCAAAAGCTTCGTATTGGTCCAAAACTCATCCAGGATTTTTTGCGGAATTTTTAAGTAACGTTTACATGAGTAAATTTGCACTTTTAGGTTTGTATGGGAAAATTGAATATTTTGTACTGAAAAATTAACATAATTTTTGCAGGCCAGAGGCTTCGTTGTAGCTCATCGGTGTCTTCGACAAAGTTACTCAACTATATTTGCGCTATCTATTGATGGATTTGAATTAGTTCTATTTTTCTTCGTAAGGTGGCGCCAAAATCTAACTTTTTACAGAAGCAAGATACAGCGTGGTTTCTTCTACAAAGTTGTTTATTCTACCTTTAACATAAACTTTGTAGAACATTGTTAAGCTCTATGTTGTGTACTTACCTAGCAAAAATAATAATTTAAGAAAACCTTGCAAAAAATGGATTTTTTTCACCTATTTTTGTTTTAAGCTATACAATATCTCAAATTTCCACAGTTTTCGATTGGAATAGACTCAAATGAGATATTCTAGTGGAAAACTTTTTCGGTTCGCAGATTTTTTCTGTCAAAATCGCAAAAAATAGGTTAAAATTATACATTTTTCAAATTGCGAGAACTTGCTTGCAAGCAATTTGGCGCACCTCATTTTTTGAGAAGTGACAGTTGAGATTATGATCTAAATGCATGTAAAATATGTCGGTGGGTTCCTTACCAAAAGATTGAATAAAGTTGGTTAATTTTCAATACAAATTCACACATTTTAAGACCTTTTTCAAAGCAAACATCCGCATTTCTCGTAGAAAAGTCGAATTTTCATCGTTCAGTTATTGGATGAATCTATTTTTCTATATTTTGGCGCCATCTTGCGGAGAAAAATAGAACTAATTGAAATCCATTAATAGATAGCGCAAATATAGACGAGTAACTTTCTCGAAGACACCGATGAGCTACAACGAACCCTCTGGCCTGCAGTCAATTTTGACCGCAAAAGTGTGGTTCCTGGCCCACTGTGCGTCATCTTAGAATCTTAAAGATTAGATGAGGTTCTGGATTTAAAATTCTCTGTTGGGAGATTTCAAATTTCGTTCAACTAATCAGAACCGAAATTTTTATTTGTCAACAAAACAATGTTGGGGTTCAAAGGTTTCTAAATTCTTTAAAATTATGGTGAATAAAATATTTGTTCCGAGACATCTGGTTTTTTTCGTGGAAATAATTAAACAATATTTTAAATCAAATATTTTATCATTTTTAAACTGCGGGAGGAATTAATAAAGTTTAAGGTATCTTATTGAAAAATATTATGGATTCTTTGAAAAATCATGTTAGATTTGTTAGAATTGGACGCAAAAATAGAGATTTATTGTCATTATATCTTCCACAACTCTGAAAGGAACGAATATTTAACCCATTATGATGTCTTTAAATGAATGTTGCAACATCAAAAGCGCTGGAAAATGATATATTTTGTCACATATTTGATGATACAGGTGATTCTTTTTTTGGATTTTTTATGTAGAAGTATGGTATTCAAAACCTGGTAAAACTTCAATGCTATTATTTGGTTTCATTTGGAAAGTTATAAAGAGGTAAATATGCATTTTAAAAAAGTGAATTAATCTCAAAAATCTCGAAAAATTAAATTTAAAAAAAATCGCCAGAATGAACAAAATTAGAAAATTTAAAATAATTCTGATAAATTAGTGTATTCAGATAAATAAACAAGCTCATTTATGCTCCAAATTAAGCTTCCTAGATTTTTTATAAACAAAATTTGGGAAAAGTTCGGGGTTAAAAAATGTACAGATTTCGCCCGTATCACTTTATTTGCAAAATCAAAAATTAACTGAGATAAATATTTATATTTTTTTGATTTTTACGATCAAAACCGAAATTTCGTTATAAAGTCTTATAAAAATAATCATATTCGGGTTTTCAAAAGCCTAAATCACTATTCAATGTCTGATCCTGATGGTGTATTTCTATGAAAAGAAAAAGTTTCAAGTGATTTGAGTCTTGATTTTTATTCTGAGTTCTTTCAAAAGTGCATCAACAGATTTATTCTGAGTTTTGGTGAAATTTGCCCGGAGGTTGTCCGATTTCTGAGTTAAAGATTTGGAAATCAAATGCCCGGATTTTGCCAGGTTTTTAGATGAAATAGCAGCCCGAATTCGTCCGGCCACGATGGAAAAAATTTGGCAACCTTACTCTAAATGTATTTTAAGTACCTTTAAACTCGGACATGAAAAGTTGAACTCAAACTCTTAAATACCAAATTGGTATTGAAATTCTTATCCATAATTCTCGACATTAGTTTTGAAATTTAATTTCAAATTCGAACTTTGAGTTTAAATTTTGAATTCTTATCCTAAGATTTAAATTTGTAAATTTAGATTAATATTAATTGCACTGTCAAATATATACCTTGGCTTGCCAAATCATCAACTTGCGGGAAAATTTATCAGCAAAAACGAATTTGAACCTATCTGGAACATTAGCCAGGTTAAAATTGTTGCTCCGAGATTTTTCGATCTCGGGAGTTTGGAAGTCTTGGAGATCATTCCTAATGACGAAATAGGGTTTGCCACGTGTACAGTATTATTTTTCCACTCTCGCGATCCATCTTGGATAACTTTTAAACACGTTTACCAATGATAAAAATTTCACCACTAGATAAACAAACCTTACAGCTCAAAACGCTGTTATTAGTTTCTCGGTAAGGCAACTAGAGCCGATGGAGTAATGAAATAAAACGACCTGATTCTAAGTGGTATCACCTTTAGCGAAAAGAGTCAATTAAAATTCCACAAACCGACCATGTAAATTTATGTTGGTTGGCCTAATTCCTTCTATTCCATAAAATCCGCCGATTCTTCTTGGAAATAACATGAAATCTCGATGTTTCATATATTTTTTAAGCATTTGGCATTAAAAATCTAAAATCTTTTTGCTCCCCATTTAGGTGATTTTATGATGTAGAAAACATCAAATTTTCGATCGCTCTTTGATGCATAAATGAAGTCCGATTTGATTTTTAGGTAGTTCTGAAAACGCTAATAAAGTATTTACTAAAGTTTAGAAAGAGTTTTGGATGCTCTATTAAAACTCCAATAAAACATAAACTTTTTTGCATGTTTAATAAAGGCACGTAGTGCTTGATTTTAAAACCATAATAAAATTGGGTGACAGTTCTCGATCAAGATGTCAAAATAGAACACGCTCAGGATAGATTTGAATTTAAATATTTGAATTGGGACTCAATTCGCATGAAATTTTAATCAGATTTCCGACCATTTACAGCATTTTAAAGATCAGCGGAAGGCTCCATCTTGAGTGGTGTCAGATAGCGAATTTCGACTTCTACTCGTTTTTTACCCCATTCACTCAATACTCGTACTGTATTTTACAGCATTTCAAAGTTAAGCAGAAGCCACCATCTTGGATTTCAAGATGGCGTGAGGTTTCGAAATTTGTAGTTTAGCCGCTTTAACCCAATACCCATGTGGGAGTTAAATCCGATTTTCAGTGATAAACAGCGCACAATGGGGAAAAAAGTGTACAAACCGCGAAGAAATTCAATATCTTTCGTGCTACATGACCCAAATCTATGAAAATATACTTTTCTTTTGTAAAAGTTTCCGGAGAATCGATTGGACATAGTTTCAAACGCCGCACAAGCTTACGAACGGAGATATAGTGCCTTTTTAACCCCTTATTCCCCTATATTTTGTAAACATTCCAGAAAAACACTGATTCGAACCAGAGAATTTTGAATGAAAACAAACCTATCGTGTGTAATTTTTCTGAGGAATCGAATGAAGGCTGTTCTGGCCTCCGCACACTTCAGAAAATGGAGTTATGGCTGTTTTTACCCTCAATTCCCCTATATTTTTCAATTATTTCAGAAAAAAGCTTATTCGAACTTGAAAATTTTGAACCAAATGGGTTGTATTTTGTGTGATTTTTTCCGAGAAATCGAATGAATGCTGTTTGAGCCCCCGCACGCTTTGGAAAATGGAGTTATGGCTGTTTTACCCTAAATTCCCCTCAATTTTTCAAATTGTTAAGAAAAAGCATGTTCGGACTTGAAAATTTTGAATCTTTTGAGACGTATCTTGTGTAATTTTTTCCGAGGAATCCAATAAAGGCTGTTTGAGCCACCGCACGCTTCGGAAAATGAAGTTATGGCTGTTTTTACCCTCAATTCCCCTACATTTTTCAATAATTTAAGAAAAAAGCATGTTCGGACTTGAAAAATTTGAACCAAATGGAATGAATCCTATGTGATTTTTTCCGAGGAATCCAACGAAGCCTATTTGAGCCACCGCACGGATTAGGAACAGGAGTTATGGCTGTTTTACCCGCAATTGCCCAACATTTTTGAAAGAGCTTAGAAAAAGCATGTTGAGACCAGATAATTATGAACCAAGAGTAAAGTATTTTGTGGAGTTTTTTCCGAGGAATCGAATGAAGGCTGTTTGAGCCGCCGCACGCTTCGGAAAATGTCGTTATGGCTGTTTTACCTTCAATTCCCCTAAATTTTCAAATTGTTAAGAAAACGCATGTTCGGACTTGAAAATTTTGAATCTTTTGGGACGTATCTTGTGTGATTTTTTCCGAGGAATCCAATGGAGCTTGTTTGAGCAACCGCATGCTTTGGAAAATGGAGTTTTGGCTGTTTTTACCCTCAATTCCCCTACAGTTTTCAATGATTTCAGAAAAAATCATGTTCGGACTTTAAAATTTTGAACCAAATGGGTTGTATCTTATGTAGTTTTTTCCAAGGAATCCAACGAAGCCTATTTGAGCCACCGCACGGATTGAAAACAGAAGTTATGGCTGTTTTACCCTCAATTTCCCTACATTTTTCAAATAGCTCAGAAAAAGCATGTTCGGACTTGAAAATTTTGAACCAAATGGAACGTATCATGTGTGATTTTTTTCGGGGAATGCAACGAAGCCTATTTGACACACCGCACACATCGGAAACAGGAGTTATGGCTGTTTTACCTTCAATTCCCTTTCATTTTTTCAAAAAGTTCAGAAAAACCATGATCGGACTTGAAAATTTTGAGCTAAACGAGACTTACCTTATGCAATTTTTTCCAAGGAATCCAATGGGGCCTGTTTGAGCCACCGCACGCTTTGAAATAGTGAGTTATGGGTGTTTTTACCCTCGATTCTCCTATATTTTTCAATAATTTCAGAAAAATGTAGGGAAATTGAGGGTAAAACAGCCATAACTTCTGTTTCCAATCCGTGCGGTGGCTCAAATAGGCTTCGTTGGATTCCTTGGAAAAAACTACATAAAATACAACAATTTGGTTCAAAATTTTAAAGTCCGAACATGATTTTTTCTTAAACCATTGAAAACTGTAGGGGAATTGAGTGTAAAAACAGCCAAAACTCCATTTTCCAAAGCATGCGGTTGCTCAAACAAGCTCCATTGGATTCTTCGGAAAAAATCACACAAGATACGTCTCAAAAGATTCAAAATTTTCAAGTCCGAACATGCGTTTTCTTAACAATTTGAAAATGTAGGGGAATTGAAGGTAAAACAGCCATAACTTCATTTTCCGAAGCGTGCGGCGGCTCAAACAGCCTTCATTCGATTCATCGGAAAAAACTCCACAAAATACTTTACTTTTGGTTCAAAATTATCTGGTCTCAACATGCTTTTCCTGAGCTATTTCAAAAATGTTGGGCAATTGAGGGTAAAACAGGCCATAACTCCTGTTCCTAATCCGTGCGGTGGCTCAAATAGGCTTCGTTGGATTCCTCGGAAAAAATCACATAGGATTCATTCCATTTGGTTCAAATTTTTCAAGTCCGAACATGCTTTTTTCTTAAATTATTGAAAAATGAAAGGGAATTGAGGGTAAAAACAGCCATAACTTCATTTTCCGAAGCGTGCGGTGGCTCAAACAGCCTTTATTGGATTCCTCCGAAAAAATTACACAAGATACGTCTCAAAAGATTCAAAATTTTCAAGTCCGAACATGCTTTTTCTTAACAATTTGAAAAATTGAGGGGAATTTAGGGTAAAACAGCCATAACTCCATTTTCCAAAGCGTGCGGGGGCTCAAACGGCATTCATTCGATTTCTCGGAAAAAATCACACAAAATACAACCCATTTGGTTCAAAATTTTCAAGTTCGAATAAGCTTTTTTCTGAAATAATTGAAAAATATAGGGGAATTGAGGGTAAAAACAGCCATAACTCCATTTTCTGAAGTGTGCGGAGGCCAGAACAGCCTTCATTCGATTCCTCAGAAAAAATTACATACGATAGGTCTGTTTTCATTCAAAATTTTCTGGTTCGAATCAGTGTTTTTCTGGAATGTTTACAAAATATAGGGGAATAAGGGGTTAAAAAGGCACTATATCTCCGTTCTTAAGCTTGTGCGGTATTTGAAACTATGTCCAATCGATTCTCCGGAAATTCTTACAAAAGAAAAGTATATTTTCATAGATTTGGGTCATGTAGCACGAAAGATATTGAATTTCTTCGCGGTTTGTACACTTTTTTCCCCATTGTGCAGCGTTTAGAACTTAAGCGAAAAATGGTAATATTGGATTTCAAGATGGCGTCAGATAGCGAAATTCGATATTTTCTAGCTTGGAAACTTCACCTTCTGATAATATTGTAAAGTTTTCATGAGATTTTCAGTCATTTACAGCTTTTAAAGTTCAGTGGAAGTCGCCATCTTGGCATTCAGTAGCTAAATTTGACTTCTTCTAGTTAAGTCCATTCACCCAATACCCATAAGCGGAAGCTGTCGTCTCGGTTTTCAAGATGGAGTCAGATAACAAAATTCGACTTCAACTCATGGTATCATTCCACCAGACATTCACAACCAATTCCTTATTTATTTCATTTGAAAAAGCTGTCCGCTTTTACTGTAGTAATTAATAAGAATTCGGAAATGAGGAACTCACCCTACGCGTGTAATTGGTTGGTTTACGAAAGAAACGTCAAATTTTAGCTATCCATATGGCTCTTATAAAACCGTTATAAAAATAAATAGCAATTTATCTGACCATAATAAAGCTATTAAGCATTGGATTGACTGCCCAGGAAACATTTAAGAAGGTATATTACAGGAACAACAGAATTATTCGAATATACCAGATGAAAAGATTGTATTAAACTTACCAAAATAACATATAGCTACAAAAGTGGAGGCGATATATAGATATACAATGAAAAGATTCCAAAAAAAAATTCTTCGACCGAGTTTTGAACTCTAGTCCTTCAAGTTCGTTGTCCGATATCTTATCTCGATGCCAATTCATCAGTTGATATGATTCACGCTATAGCTCTATAGGTGAGATTTTCTTTTTACGAACCGGGCAAAGGAAGAAAGGGAGAGACCGGATAGAGTGCCAATGAAGGATCGCCCATTTGTCGTAAATCAGTTCACTTTTAGATAGCTCAAATCGTTAATGTCGAATTAGCATATTCTCAACTTTTTGTTTTATGAAAGCTTTGGTGATCGAAATTTTACAGCATAATGATTTTAAATAAATAATTTTCACTTAAAAAGAAAGTGACATCTGTAGTAAATTCTCGCCATACGTAATTTCATTTGAATTTTATGTGATGGGTCAAGTGAATTCACTTAAGAGACCGGTCAAGTGAATTACACTATGAAGTTCGAGTGAAATTTATCTGAATTTCTAAGTAAGTTTCAAATTAATTATCTCTCGCGTTTTAAATAAAAGAACATTTATAGAACACCACTTCGACTTCAAATACTTACATTACGCTTTCGCCATAAATTTATTGATTGGAAAATTCCATCGTAATCCCAAAGCAGATCGGTGACTTTTAAATCTTCCCTGCTTCAAACCAGAAAATCTGTCCAGTTAAACCCACAAGCTGAAACATGATAACACCTTTAAATAACTTTTTCTTACATCACATTTAACACAAACTACCGCCAAAATCGCCTAGTAAAGAATTGGGAAAATCCAAATCCAATTACAACCCGACATTCACCTGAAATTCAAGTGATGGGGAAGTGAATAATTTTTCTCACTTCAAATTCAAGTGACGACTGAAGTGCATGTGGATGAATTCACTTGAAATTTAAGTGACTGCTTAGTGAAATGTATATGTCGCACTTAAATGGAAGGAAATCACTGGATCCTTGTTTTCAAGTGAAAAATCATGTGTTTTTTAAGAGTGAATTTGGGTTTAGTGCAGATTTTAGCTTTATTAGAGTTCTGATGATGTATAGAATGTGCTTGAATTAAATATTCACACAACTTTAAAAGGTCAAAACTAGATTTACGGTATCCATTTTTCTGTGCATGTAATTTCGGTCGAAATTTGTGACCTGATAGTTGTTGTTAAGTCGCTAAGTCAATTTTGATTGATCTTGAATCATCATCGGAACCTTTCTTGACTTCAAATACCTTAATATGCTGTACCGAAACATTTCCAAACCTTCTTACATGCCAATTTTTTGATAAGGTTTCGAGTTTTGCAAAAATGCATTTTCTAACCAAAATTGTATGGAAACTCCATCCTCCACCGTGGTACACTGTTGTTCATAATAGTCTCTCTATTGAAAGAAATGTATCGAAATGCCCTCTTATGACAATTTGGTTCCAATCACTTTATCAGTTTTCGAGTGAGGCAAGAGTGAACGTAAATAGCCCCGGACCCCTCTTTTCCGTTAAAGTGTTCGTAATGGAAGAGGGAGGGGTCTTGAACCATCATACAAAAATTTCTTACACCGAAATGTCATGATAAAATGGATTCCATTTGCTTAATACAGTCCCTAGAAGTCTCTACTGATGGAGAAGGGGTGTCCATTTTAGAAAGACTTCTTTCTTGTACTGAAATATTTTTCCATACCAAATTCGATTTCATTTACTTGATTAGTTCTTGAATTCGTATGGGACCTTCCCTCTCCTACTTCCAAAATCCTTCTAGCTGAAAGGTTTAAGGGGTCTCCAAGCGTTGATGGTAGTACCAAAATACCTTCTGATGACAAATTTGGTAGCATTTGCTTATCGAGTTATCACAAAAAACTTGTGATCCATTTGCATGGGAGCCTCATGGTTTGGTCGGACCGCTCCTAAATTTCATACTAAATACCCGGGCAATTCTGGATAAGGCCGGCCAATCTGGCAAGCTTATTATAGGAACCTTTCTCGTCTCCAAAAACCTGCCCATACCCAGTGGAAATGCAATTGCAATAGAACTTCGAAAAAAAAATCCAAATAAATGTCACGATATTTGTACAAGAATGTTAAACAGCTTTCAGAATTTTTATAAAGTTTTTTTTTAATCCTTAAGAGGATTATCTCAAGTCAAGTTACAAAAATTAAACGCCCCAAATTCTCCTTTCCACAAATGGTGAACGAAATCTCCTGTACTTGACTGTACCCTGGTGATCTGCGGTCAGTTACCGTGTTTCTATTTTGCCGTTTGTATTTTTTGTGTGTTGCTATACCTCCTGTCCAACTGAAAACAGTCATTATTTATGATCTCATTGATTTTTACGTGAGAATTTTTCCGACCCCGCACAACGGACCGGCGGCAATCCGGTAACAATCGCACAACTTCAAGTTGTCTTTCGAACATTTTTTTTCGTTCATTTTCTTCTACGCGTCTAGCGTTTCGCGGCCGCCCCAATCTTGTAATTTGTATTGCAATCATTTCGTGCTTTTTTTTTGCTCTTGTCTATCTCCCATAGTTGCTTTGTCCCCCTTAAACCACTCCATCAACTTCAACGTTTATCTGCTTTATGCTCATTATAATCATCATCAGCATTTTAATCATTATGTTGAATCGTTTGCGAAGTTGATTATTGTTTCATTCTTTGGATGTTTTTTTTTTTTGCTGTCGTCCATTTCTACCCCACAATGGACAGTATTAAATATTTAAACGGCTCTAAGCATGTTTCGAAAAAGTTTACCCTTTTTTCTTGGTTTTTGCTTTTTTCAAGGGAAGAAGGCAGATTAAGACAACGGGGACGTCCAGATGAAGGGCTCACTCGGTCGAAAGTAAAAGTTTGCTGTTGTAGCAGCTTTCTTCCAACTAAGATGTAGACAAGATGGAAACAACACAAACAACAACTTTTTACTCGTTAGACAGAAGCAGAAAAAAACTGATTGCAAACGAAGAGTGCACGTCAACGGACGTCGTCGGCGGTTAGTCAAGATTAATATAGTGCAGAATTTTTTACTCTTGTGGGGAATTTGCAATTGTGATGACTGAACACTGTATGATGATTTCGTTTTAAAATCTAATCAAATTATAATTGCTACTTAAAGGAACGGAACAAGAGAAAGATCACGAACTATAATTTACAGGACATCATCTACAGTAAATTTCGGACTGAACTTCATAAGTTAATTAAGTTATGCTAGTTAATTATCAATATTTGCTTAGTTTCATTTTCAAGTTCCGTTTCATTGAAATAATTTATCATCTTTTTTCCACTGTGCGTTATTTCCAAAAGCATACCTCCTCACACACAATCGGTACTTCTCAGGAAATATGAAATGCATTCCTAGGGACTCGGCATAAATATGGTGCAGCAACTTTCGCGAAATCCCCCGGCGGCGGGCGGCTAGCCAAAAGACAATGGCACAATTTTAACACCTGTAGCGCCAATAAAGTATGTTACTTACTTACTTAGTCGTGCTACTGGGTAATTATTTCGTTCCCATAAGACCGGGGGAAAAAGAGATGGCCCAGTGTTTTTCTGCCGTGAATTACTGACGGGGAATTCGCGGAACTACTACTCAGCAGAAAAAAAATGCAGATTTCGCTCGAAGGGGAAGTATATTTGTGTCGCTAAGAAATATTGTTTATTTAACCAATAAAGTGAATTTCGGTAATCTAAATTTTTAGAAGTTTGTGTCTTCGGGTAAGATTTTACTGTTAAACTTAGCAAGAGCTTGTTGAAAATAGCAAAGATTTATAGAGCCTTTAAACCTTTGGAGTAAATTATACTCTTTTTAGTAGGGGATACAAGGGCATAACGAGCACCCTGGGCGAACTGGGCGCACCTTTTTTCTAAGAAAATACGTATTTCCTCGAAGAAATTTTCACGAGGAACAGTTTTGTAGTTCTATATCAGGCATGTCAAACTGGAGGTTTGCGGGCCGCATGCGGCCCGCGGCCTTGGTCAATGCGGCCCGCGTAGCCCCATCTTAAATTGTCACAAAAAATTAAATCCGAAAAATCTGATTAGAGCAGTTTCTGAAATACTGTAGAATGAAAAAAATTATTGTGTTTTTTTTAAATATCTTCAGCTACTGTTCATAAAATTATCTTTTTCTATAATCTGACCAATAAACTGCTCTTCGCAGATATTTTTTTGACTTCTGTTCGGATTTAGAGCTCGATTTAAATTTGAAATTTGACGTCAATAAATGAAGTTCAGTTTTTTGTAAACAATTGCTATCACATTATATGAGGCCCTCAGAGCTAAAGGGGTATAAGTGCACAAAAGCTACTTTCGAGATAGCACGCTTCAAAGTTTCTTTGTTGTGCAATTTTCTATATATAGGAGAGAGTGGGGATACTTGATCCCCTTTTCTTATTTTCACCATATCTTTTTGGAAAAATTTAGCAACTCGCCGTCTTTGACATTTTCTGACAGCTTGTAGCTTCAAGTTTCTATGCTCCAAAAATTAGAACGATACTTGAATCCGTTGATGAACTAGAATCATTTTCGTGGGAGTAAAAAAATGCGATTTTTCTGAAGTTAGGGGAGACTTGATCCCCTATTAAAGGAGACTTGATCTTTTATTCAGGAAGCCCTAATCCTTGTATAAAAATCAAACAAAACCTCAAGATAGAATGTTAATTGACTATTTTGGTCATGTTTTATCTCATTTCACAATTTATAGCAGACATAAGAAGAAAATTATATCACTTTGTCTCAACGCTAATAACATTGCATACTTAAAGGCACTATTTTTTATAATTAAGAGAAAATTAATTATATTTGCTCTTTTCTTCAGACAATTGTTTGATATATATTAGTTTTTGGATAAATATTAGTAATTTCGTAATCAGCAATCATAACGATCAATTCAGAAGAAGAATATGCCGTTTGAGAGGAGAATCAATTGTACCCAACTCTAGGGGATCAATTGTACCCATAATCAACATTTTAGAAAACCTTTTCTGAAAAAAGTTGAGAGTTTTCCATTGCTTTGAAAATATGGCATTATGAAGTTCATTTTACGCTCGATCGATGGATACATTGGAACAAATATTTTTTTTTCATAGTTTTCCCATGATCTTCAAGTTACATTTTGTGAAATTTTTCAAACAAAGTTCAATTACTCAAACAATTATTTTGTAAAAAAAAATTTAAACTACAAACATTGTAATTTTGCTCATTTTGGCACATTTTCCTAGAACATTTGATCTTTGTAAGACATTCCAGTTTCGAGATATAGCTAAGGAATCAAGTATCCCCAGGGATCAAATATCCTCATTCTCCCCTACTGTTTGGGAAGTTGTGTTTGTCCGTTCAAAAAAGTATGAAGATAAAATTATAGAAATCTGAAATAAGCACTGAATCAAGATTTCAATACAACTAATGGTGCAAAACTGCTTGCGAAAATAAGGGAGACCGCAGCAATTTCAAATTTGCTAATTTTCAATGTATTATTCACCAAGAGGCATTATGCGCAAAGCAATTAAAGTTCCAAAATGTGCTAAAACCAGTTTCAGACACTATAAATTTTATCCGTTCCCGTGGCTTGAATCATCGCCAATTTTTGACATATTTGGAAGAAATTGGACATGAATTCGATTGTGTTCCCTACTACAAGTACGCTGGCTTTCCTGCCACAAAATAGATTTTGCTACGAGAGGAAATAATATTATTTTTGGAAATGACAGGTGAACCTGTTGGACAGACGACTGGGTTCAGGATTTGGCATTTGCCGTTGATCTCACTGGCCACCTGCAAGATTCGAACTTAAAACTTCAAGGAAAGGGAAAAAAATATCATAACTGCTTGTGATTAAGGTAAAAAAAAATTCAAGCGAAGTTACGGTTATGGATCAACCAAGTTTCCAAAGAAAACCTTGTGAACTTTTCTACGTATCTTCTTGACACGTAGAAAAGTTCACAAGGCTAATGAGGCTGCATCATTTGGTAAATTCATACATCACCTAGAATCGTTACTAGCTACAAAAACTTCTCACCATTCGAGATTATCTGATACAAATTTATCATCAAATTTAACTTCAACCTGATATTTATAAATTAGTACAAACATTATAATATAAGAATGTTAAACATTAAAAGCTTTAATAAAAAATTTAACGCAAAATATCATTCCAAGTTTACTTATAACTTTATTCCATTGTATTGTATCTAATCTCTGCGAAACTAATATGTTATGTTTTCTAACTGATTTTGGCTGCGGCCCTCTACGTCATAGAAAATATTTAATGCGGCCCGCACATTTAAACGAGTTTGACATGCCTGTTCTATATAGTATAATTTTTTTAGAAAAAAAGAAATCTCCTTTTCATCTTTATAAAAAATATTTAAAAAAAAACAACTAGGTTCTCAAGTGCCGAAAATATTACAATTTTTGAGCACCGGAACATAAGCTTTTAAGATCGATAAATCATCTTGATCTATAGTGTACGCACTGCAACATGATGTACACATTGTGCCTCGATTTTCACCATCATTATTTTTTTTATTTTTGATTATAATCAATTTTGAAACGCGTTTTTACTTTAACTTATTGACTCGGGGCAAATAGAGCACCACTGATCGGGCACGATGAGCACTTTCTGTCGCAGAATCCAGCAGCGAATTCAACTCAATGAAGTCAACTGAATTATGGAGCTACAGCTTGACAAGTTTAAATCTGAAGATTTAGCTTATTGGTAAAGTGCCGGAGAGGTAATTAGAAGACTCGAGTTCGATTCCTGGTCGAGACGATTTTTTTTTTTTTCATTTACCATTAATGGTCGATAATTTTGATTGTTGCATTATACGGCTAGAAGCATCATTTGCCAGTGTAAAATGCATCGATCTCGAAGGGTATAATATGAAAAAAAAACCTAGATAAGGAATTGAATTCGAGTCCTCTGATTATCTCTTCGACACCTTACCAGTAGGCCAAATCGTCAGATTTAAACTTTTTTTTTTATAAACGAACACAAACACATACAGGATCTCAATGAAACTTGATGTTTCCTCGAAGAGAATCCCTTTTCTTAATTCTAAGCGAACATCTTTCGAGGATATGATGGCTAGCATCTTACAAATGCTAAAACCACCAACCCACAGAAAGTGTACTATATGTGCCGTGACCGGGATTCGATCTCATGCCAGCTGGCTTAGAAGACTATCCTCTACGCCACGGGCTGGCGACAAACTTGTCAAGCTGAAGCTCTAAAATTCAGTTGACTTCATTGAGTTGAATTCGCTGCTAGATTCTATGGCTAAAACGCTCATCGTGCCCCAATTAATGGTGCTTATACTGCCCCAAGGTGGTTTCTCATTATGCCTATATAGTGACTGATTTTAAGTTTTTGGCAAATATTTTTAAATGAATTTTTTGCAGTTTCTATGGTTACATAAGCGTTTTTCTCAGGGTCGGATTAAGCCATCGGGGAGCCCGGGAACATTTTTGGTGGGGGGGGGTTGATTTTTGAATTTGCATACTTATCCTGTTGAAGTAAGCATTCTAAATTGCACATTTTGATTTTTTTAATTTTCAGCAAAGCTTTAGGAAACTCATAACTTGGAATGATTTTCAATGTTTTTTTTTTCACTTTCTTTGATTTTTTTTAATTTTAAATGAAATTTGGTTTTTACTTGGATATTACCTGGTTGAAAAAGTTTTTTATTTAATTTAAATAAACATGAAGCTTCCTATATAAAGCATATTTATAAAGTTTCTTCACATATAATGTAACTTTGCAGGTATCTTGTAATTTTACATGACGTTTGTACTAAATGATGATATTAAATGTAGAAATTAAAAACTCTGCATTTTCTTTCTCTAAAAACTAATAATTGCTGTTATTTATTGAAATTTCGACAAAATTTCAAAAAAAATATTTCAAAATCAAACCAATCGTTTGATTAGCTAGAACCTCCTAAAATATATTGCTAATTCAATAGAGAGCTGTTGCCAGAATATTATTTAAAAAAGTCCGTAATTTGCTGGGTTTTTTCACATAAAAAAAAACCGAAAATTCAAATTGTGCTCATTTTTTAAACTAGGTCTCGGTATCCAAGCTTAATCTAAATAAGCGTTCTCGAAAGTTTGAAAAACGATAAAAAGCTACTGTGTTCGATAAAAAAAAAGGTATTTTTTCTCACTTTCTTTTAGAATCTGTTTGGATTTTGTGTTGAAATATTCGAAACCAAATGTCTAGATTTGGTGTTGAAGAAAAATGTTCTAATTTGATCAGCGCGCTTAAATGTGGTTAAATTTCTTCAATGTTTATTCTAGAGGACCCCCTTAACTCATATTACAGGGAAACTATTCGAGATATTGGTAATTGGTAATTCTAATTTTCTTGTTTTGTTTTCCTTGATTTATAGAACTAGTAGTATGACTAAAGTAACTTAGAATGACTGAAGTAACGTTAACGTTAACGATTTTTTTACTCCAGGCAATTACCCCAATTTCCCCTCCTCCCTTAAACAGGCGTCCAGGGTCCTTTTTAAAGTGGCCATTATGCCCTTATCTGCCCTTATTGCAAGATAAATCGTTGATATTTTAACTAGAGAAAACCTGGAGAATGAGGTTGAACTTTCTATCTCGACATGTTGAAAAAGAAATTGCGGTGGAAAGGTTGAAGTGAAAGATCTTTACTGAATGATGACAGGAAAATAACAATTCGAAAAGAAGTGACTATGCCCATATTGGTTTACTTTCATTGAATGATAACAAGAAAAACAACTGTAACTCTTTTCGCATAAGTCTGAACATCTTGTTGTATTCACGAAGGTAATAGCTTAGCTTAGCTTAGCTTGATTGACTACTCACATCCACCTGAATCATTGAACCCGAAATGCTCCTTTATCAATTGTTACAAAATTATTTATTCAGAACAAGTTTGTTTCTTTTATATTCAATTAATGATGTTATTTTTTGACTCTCATTTTTTTTTTTTAAAGAAATGCATTTCGAAAACCATGATCGCAGGCGTGGCTCAGTAGAACGAATTCCACATCGCCAATGGTTGCTACTCCGTGATTGACCGAGGCCATAAATTTTGTTCAGAGGTCAAATGAATGGTGCTTGGGACTAGCAACTCATTCACACTGCACAAAACTGATGCTCTCTCTTTGAACGTCAATAACGGCGCCGACGTGGCCAGTTAGTAGTCAATGGATAGATTGGAAGAAAGAGATAGGGATGAAAGAAATAAAGTCGTGCTTTAGGACCGAGGTCACCTCTGCATCCTAGCAAATAATTTTGTTTTGGAAAGTGGGTGGAAGGATAAGACCAGGAAACACTTTTGACCAGTGCGATGTATTTTTTTCAATCCTATTCTTTTTCTTATTTGTTTCAAATCATCTTTACACCATAAAACATACTTTGTTTCTTGATTGACCGTGTACTAAGTTATTCGCATTCTGAACATTATCATTCTTCCAAAAACTCAAGTTCTTGTTACGCTTTTTCAAAATATTAATTCAAGAAAACCCCTTCATGTGTTATACTAGTTCAATTAATTTCCCAATCGTTTACCTGTATGTATTATTTTAATTTTCGTTCCAAGATTTAATATTTAAATACGAAGTTATAAAGACAGGGTATTTATTGTGATACCTTAAAACTAATTGAAAAGGAATTGCCGTATGTACACGAAATCAGTAGTTTTTGCATAAAAGGAAATCGTTAATCGGGTTTTTGAAATAATGTGGCATTACTCTCGAATGAAATGTTTATTTTTGTGAAAACAAAAATGAAAAATAATCGATGGTGTGAGACGCGGAAACCAAGATTTTTATTTTTTACTTCCAGTTGCAAAGTCTTTTTTAAATAGAAACGTCCAAAAATTTTCATTATCATATCATTATTATGCCTAGCAAAGTACTTTTTTATGATAGTTTTATTTTTTTTATCGCCTAGGTTCGGTTTATCTCATAAGGAACCCACAAAAAAACAAATTTTATTTTTATGAAATCTAAGAAACGCAAAATGAATCAACAATTAAAAAATTGATGAAAATGTATTTTTCGGCTAAGGTTCAGACTCAAATACTCAATAGCTACAACATCGAAGCAAACGTAGGAATTGTTAGCACATTCAAACATACGCGCACATTGCCCACATCCACCCCTCTCTCTACTCCCCCTTCGACATACAGTGCAACAAGATTGCGACTTGCCACAATTGACCAGTATATATTAAAAAGGCTATGCTACTTTATCCGGGTGATTCTGGTAAACGTTATCTGAGCAGTGAATGGTGAGTTAATGGTATTTTCTGTTGACTCGTGGAGAGTTTCTCTCATAATACTCAAACTACCCCGTTCGTTTCTTTCAGCAAAGCCATTCATCGAACGCACACAGCCAAACAAAAAAACATCGCATGCGAAAAATTCAAACCAATGAGAGAGTTAGTGCCGCGGGAGAAGAGATTATAAAATAATTTGGATTGATCTCACCAATGTAGCGCATTTTCTTGTTCCTATCTCCTTCTTCCAGTGGACATCATTTTGCAACTGAGGTCACGGGAATGTTTCCTTTTCGCTTACTCTAAGCTTGTTGTGTATCCTCCATAGAAAGAAAGTCGTTCGTAGATTTCACTAGAATGCCCTTTCCCTTATTATTTTCTCACTATGAAATTTCTCTAAATCTATCATTCTCAATATTCCAACTTCACTTAAAAAACTATCACTTTTTCTCGGCAGGAACGCATCTTCATTTCCACTAAATTACAACCCGCGTTGAATCACATTACATTCATAGAAATTCGGCAAGATTTCTCATTCGTTCTGAATCCATTTGTTGGCCATTGACGCCATTTTAATTTGCGACTAATCAAATTTTTCGCCTCAATCTCGCAAACCGCATCGCTCGATATCTCACGCGCAACCTCCACCGGATGAAAAACACTAAATTCCACTTTTTCACAGCAATTCCTCGACACCACCCGATACCACTTCATCAAGAAACACTAAATCACACGACCAAACTATTTATTTTGCGAAAATCAACGGAAAAACTGCTAAAAAAAGGAATTTTCACGGACCGCAGAGAAAACGCGTGTGCTGCAAACCGAGTTGCCAACCGATCCCCTCTTGTTGTATTCACGAAGGTAATATCATGAAAACTTCAATATTAGAAATTTGTTGAACAACGGGTAAAACGAACAGCTTCACGTATCATAAAAATCTTCTAATTGTTATAGAAATTAAGATGATTGGTTCTTCCATGTTTCTGATATTCGATAAGACCTCACATTTTGTTCAACAAGTATCAATCTCTAGATGAAAAAGCTACCCTGTGAGATATATCCAACAATGTAGGATTTTCCGGCTCATGATTGCTAAAATAGACTAATTTTTGTTTGATTTGCCTATGCTTTTTAAGTTGGTTTAACCAAAAATAGCATGTTTCATGTCACGTTTTGGTCAGTCAACATATATATATATTTTTTTTTTTAGTTGGTAACCACAGGTGGTAAATCCCGGTTTACGGATTGTATTCCAAGGCACGGCGAGCCACCGCGTCCCCCCAGTTTGCTACTCTGGGTCCATGGGTACAATGGGCAGACTCATGATATACTCCGTGTATACCCCCTACTCCCTAAACTCCACCTGGGGCCGCAGACCTGGTTCCCACCTCGAACTGTTTAGTACACTATGCTTCAATAGTGGGAGGTCTATTCGCGCCAATGCGCTCAAAGGCAATACTCATTAACGAGACCACTTTCAGCAAAACCTCTCATCCTTACGACTCGACGCCTGAACTCTCCTCTAACGACTTGAGAACCGACATCTCCTCGCAATGACTCGAGATTCCCACACAAACCTCTCCTCTTCGCGACTTGAGGCCTGATCTCTCCTCTAACGACTTGAGATCCGACCCCTCCTCGCATCGACTCGAGGTTTACCTCTCCTCTGCACGATTCAAGGCCCGATCTCTCCTCTAACGAGTTGAAATCTGTCCTCTCCTCGTAATGACTCGAGGTGACCACTTGTACCCCTCCTCTTGTTGGTAAGGGGCCTGATCCCTCCTCTTACGACTCGGGACCCGACCTCCTATCATAAAGACTCGGGGTTGACCACACAAACCTCTCCGCCTGAAGGTTTGAGGCCTGACCTCTCCTCTAACGACTCGAAGCCCGACCTCTTATCTTAAGGGTTCGAAGTTTGCCACCTTGCCCGTCGTGTGCCAGATCGAGAGCAGCTTATCCTGGACTCGCGCCTGTCACGGCACACGCGCGGGACTTAACGCAACGACTCGGATGATTCCCGACGAAGACGTCATCCTACACCGACTCGAATGGCTCGCCCGGCGTCGAGAGCCACTCTACCCGTGGGTATTCCCCGAACGTGGAATAACCCTTTCCCAACGATTTCCACTGCGAAGAAGGTCAAGTCTTATCCCCGCAGCTTCTGTCGTTGAGAACCGCTCTACTCGGATACTCCCCGAAGGTGGAGCATCCTACACACGAACGCGGCGCACCCACGGCATCCGCTACGCAGAAGGTATTGTCTTATCTTTGTAACTTCAGACCGTGGGGTCGGACGCACTCTACTCGACAGCCCCCCGTCGATGGGGTCAGTCTACTCCGACCGTTGTCCGGTCTTCTTTATCCCCCTTGGTTGGCAACCCTAGGATTTTTGGCCCGCGGATTTTCCTGCCCGTTGTGTGCCAAATCGAGAGCAGCTTATCCTAGACTCGCGCCTGTCACGGCACACATTCGGGACTTGGAACGCTACAACTCGGATGTTTCCCGACGGTGACGACATCCTACACCGACTCGAGAGGCTCGCCCGGCGTCGAGAGCCTCTCTACCCGTGGGTATCCCCCGACAGTGGTTAACCCTCTTCCCTCGAGATCCGCTACGAGGAAGGTAAAGTCTTATCCCCGCAGTAGTCAACATATATATGTTTAGTCAACATATATATGATCGAGCCTAATAAGCAACCTGTTAGGTTGATTCAGTTCCTCAACTGCTGATTTTTACATTCAAATTCACCGTCTCACCTTACTCTAAACTGATGATTTTTATTTATAACACGTCACATAACAAAACCTTACACTTATTTTCATCAAAATCTTTTGTTTGATTAGGCCCAACATTTTCAAATCGATACTGTTTTTTATTATCCGCAAACCATCTTAAAGAAAATCTTCTCCCTAAAATTTTTCAACGTTTACTTATTCCAGCCGGCATTCCCAGCCCCATTTACAAGCGTAAGAAGATGGCTGATGGTTTTACACATTCTAAGACAGCATAATTGCTTGTCCAGACACAAATCCTCACACCATAAATCATTCTGCGGGGCCTGAAACTCGAAAACACCACGGCCACTTTTCGAAAGCACAGGAAACTGTGACAGTCGCATGCGCATAAATCGTCTCGTTTGCTTGCGAATCTTCGCCCTGTTTATATACCTACTTTTTATCAAACCATCAACCATTTCATTCTCGTTATCATCAACTCTTGGGAAAACGGTCCCCCCCCCCCCATCTTCAAGTCAGGCCTCCTCCCCCCAACAACAAGAAGTCAGTCGGTTTCCATCTTTGCCGGTGGTTTCCGGCTCTGGTCCGTAGTACATATTCGTTTCGTTTAATTTTCCCAATGGGGCCAAACTTTTCGACAGCAAATCCACACCCCTCCCTAATACAAACAACGGCGAAACGACGATGAAACAACTCTCGACCTGACTCGTCGACTAACTGGATGGATGCTGCGGTTGTTTGCGTGTTGTGGTGGTTTGCGAAACGAACGATGAGAGCTTTGAGAGCAGAGGAAATCTGACAGATTTCCCGTTGCTGTGAGTTTTTCTTGCGTGCTGTTTCCGCTTTTCTCTCTTTTCAGACAGGATTTTCCGCCCGCCGGTCGTTGAAAGTAATTTTTACTGCTCTGGTATTGGTGCCGGCAAGTCAATGCGTGCCTGTGTGCGAGCGAGATTACATTCTGTGACCGAAAATTGGAACTTTTTTTCCGACTCCTGTCGGGAGAATGCAATCAATATAACAGCAATGGTATGTCGCTAACAACTTTCTAGAGCCGAGTTTGTAAATACCTATACATGCCAGCTAGCAAAAACAAAGATTTCTTCATAAATATTAATAGTTTTTTTTAGGTGCCCACCTTGAGATTTTTCTAAAAAAAAAAATAGCATGTCACTAGCCCTAAAGATACTTCCACTTAAAGATTGCTAACGCCAAAGTTTTGCTCAACATGACATCTTTGATTTAAGACTCGTTATTGATTTTCGGAGCACCTGAGCGTGGTTATCAAAAAGCTTTGATGAATATAAGGGTTTTTGGGGTATGGGAAATACTTTTGGATTAGAAAGGATTTCCACGCAGGGCGGTGTGTAGAATGTCGCTCTCGTCAGGAATTCAAGGAATCGTCCGTAAGTTCTGGACATGTGCGGTCACGGGCACCTGCCAAGGATAGGCGACAATCGAACGGTAGAAGACCTTAAGTCATCACAATGATAACTCGGACTTTGAATCGTTTGAGGAGAGGTCAGATCTTAAGTTAATGAAAGTAGAAAGCGTAAATGACTAACGCCTGAAAAAGGATTCTAGGTCGGATATGATCTCGGCTTTACCGGGATTAAACGTCAGGAGCTCCAGATGAGCATTTTGAGGGGGGCGAAGGCTGTTAGGCCGAAATATGTCAGGCCGAAGGTTGAATGGGTGTTTGGCCGAATAGAACAATGAACCGAATGTGAAAAAAGGCCGAAGGTTATTTGGCCGAGAATTGTTGATCCGAATAAATTTTAGGCTGAATGGTCATAAGCCGACTGGTCGTTAATCCAAACGGTTTAGTCTATCGTCAATTTGGCCTAAAGATCATTAAGATTAACGACCGTTCGGTCTAACATCCTTTCGTCTTCGGCTGGATAACCCATTCGACCTAGTAGCCTATTCGAACTAATAACCCATTCGGCCTAACGTCCATCAGCTGAACAACCTTTGGCCGAATAACCTTCTAACTAACAACTTTTGGCCGAATGACCCGAGATCATACGCTGGTATTCCATTAGTTAACCCATTGCACAACGGGAAAATTCAGACCAAAATTCCCAAAAAAATGAGGAGCCGCAAAGGCCTTTTCTTATGTGAAATTTTTGCCGAAATTCTAATCTGCCGTCGGCTTAGACTGGAATTATCAGTGTGGAGTGTGACCCAGGATTGAGCTTTTTCCTTTATATGCCCTGACAGTTTAGGTCTTTGAAGTTCCATGAAACACAATATATACAATATATACATTTTATACAATCTTGTATAATATTTTATTTTTTTTTTCAAAAAGTTGATTGAATAAATTTGATTTTTATGGAAAGAAAATTATTTGTAACGAATAAAACTCCTGTATCATATTCATAAAAATTTCACTTCATACTCAAATGTTTCCCAAATACATTTCAGCTGAAATTTTTCGTAATAAAATTTACATCCAAAGTAACTATGTGCCGAAAATGCGCTGAAATATGCATTGCGCCAAAGTTGATATGATTGCTTTCATAAAGACTCGTGCTCTCAGACAAAATGACGCAAGATTACTACACTAGACTGAGTTGATTTGGGGTCATTTTTGAATTTCTCAAACCCTGGGGTCTAAAAAGCTTCGTTTTGGTTTTTTGACTAATGACGATGACTTTTGCTAAGCCTGGTTTATCGGATAGGCCGTTCGGTGTAGAGCTGTATCCTGCTATGGACCACCGCAATACCGACGGCAGGTGGCGACCACATCATTTTTGTTTCTTCTGTGCAACCGAGCCTGCTAAAAGTTTTTGTGCCAATTTATAAATTTTCCAAAGGAAATTTCCCGCTGAATAACTTTGTCGAAGACTGTAACTTCGTATCCTATTAGTCAAAACAGTTATTAGCTGATTAACATAGATATGTCTTTTGGCATTGATAAACAATAAATTTAATTATTACTACTGCTTGTGCCCCGCAAAGTATTGCATGAATAGAAATCATGCAATACTTCGCTAGGCACCCAGCAGTGGTGTCAATTGATGCCAAAAGACATACCCATGTTAAACAGCTTATAACTTTTTGTCTAATAAGATATTTGAAGATATTTTGTCTAATAAGACAATTTCCCATACAAACCTTAATCACTGACCACACTGACTTGACTCTTAGAACAAAAATTCAACCATTTTCTGTCTAATTTTTTGTTGTCAGCTTTTGCAGGTTCGCAATACCGACGGCAGGTGGCGAACCTGAAAAATTTGACAAAAAATGCCTTGTAGGAAAAATGGTCCTGTTTAGCACGATTTTATCGAAGAAATTGCGTGTTTTATTTTTAAAGTTGGGTGGCATTTCCTAACTGGGATAGCATTTCTTCAAATCGATCGATGCGCACTCTGGAATCGACATTGCGTACTGTTGGAAAAATGATTTTTTTTGTTTTTTTTTCTGGAAAAATTATCCAGAAAACGAAATTGAGTGTCCAGTCAGTATGGTCAGTGCCTTAATGTTCAAATTTAATCATGTTAACGTTTCTTAAAAAATATACAAAAAATCATGGATGAGTTTTGAACCAAAACGAAGCTTTTTAGACCCCAGGGTTTGAGAAATTCAAAAATGACCCCAAATCGAACTCAGTCTACTACTACATACAAATATTCAAGCGAAACGAGAACAACGTTTTATGGGATTTTCATCCTTAATCAGTGTACCACCTTAGCCAGATGGAGAACGAGCGTTAGTTGTCATAGTGTTTGTGTTACGGCCTATCACTCAAAAAAGGGTGGTAAATACTTTTTACGAATTGTATTTCAAGGCACGGCGAGCCACTGTGTTTCCCCAGTATGCTACTCTGGATCCATAGGTGCAATTGATCGACTCTAGATACTTTGTACTCCTACACTATAAAATCCACCTGGGGCCTCTGGTCATAATTTCCATACGGACCTGCGACGAAGGCCATACCAGTGCTGGGAAACCATACTCGCGCAAAGCGCTCAACGGCAAGACCACAGTTGGAGACCAATGACCTCTCCTCCAACGACTTGAGATCTTGGCTCCGCTTGGTTTGGCTCGAAGACCTCTTCTCTTTGCCCGTCCTTGTGCCGATCGAGAGCAGTTTATCCTAGACACGCGCCTGTCACAGCACATGTCCGGAGCTTTACGAAACTTCTCGGATAATTCCCGGCGAAGACGTCATCCTGCACCGACTCGAGTGATTCACCCGCCGACGACGTGAAGTCACTCTATCCGAAAGTTTTCCGCGGCGTAAATACTCATCCCTTTACGAGTTCGACTGCGAAGAAGGTAAAGTCTAATCTTCGCAGCGTCCGTCGTAGGGAGCGCATTCTACTCGGATACTCCGCGGCGGTGGAGATATCCTGCACAACGTTCGCGACGTACCTAGCAGCTCGGCATACGCAGAAGGTGAAGTCCTAGGGGTTACTCTACACCGGTGAAGGAGTCACCCTACACCGATCGCGGACTAGTGCTGGTTCCAAATCCTCTGCAGGGCAGTCATGATCCGGGTGAACCCATCGCTGACCAAGAGCCACACACATCCTCCGCACGATATTGTCGGCTGTCGTGTCTGGTCCGCAAGCGGCAAGCATGTCAGTACATACCCCTTCGAACCTCGGACAGTTTAACACTAAGTGTTTCGGTGTCTAAACAGTGTCACCGCAGGTTGAGCAGTATGGCGAGGCCACATGTCCAAAACTGCGTCATGACCAAATCCACCTCTCCATTTCTCCGATCCATCCAAAATCCGACGTTAGGGATCAAGCGATGGGTACACTGGCCGCGTTCCGCACTGTCCCACTGGCACTGCCTCATAGATTCATCAGCCGCTGCACGCTGCAGAGCTTCTGCAGGTTACACTGCCTGCTCAAGGCTGCCTTCCAGGCTGCCGCTCCAAACCGCAAAATAGACGAGGTCACGCTAGCCAGGACCCTCCTTCTGCTCTTTTGCAGGCGTAGTCGACGCGGGCCGTAAAGCTCAGCCGGTCGTCGATCATCACACCAGGTACTTGATCGCACGCTTTGATTCGATAGCGCACGGTCCAGCTGCAATCGTCCCTGATTGTGCTGAAATCAGGTTGATGATCAACACCATCTCGGTGTTGTGGTAAGCCAGACGCAAGCTCTTGGAGCGCATCCAACTTTTCACCTTCTCAATCGCTACTGTGGCGAAGAGCTTCAGTTAATGGGCCTAATGCTAGGAGAACCACGTCGTCGGAGAATCCCACAGGTCTCCCGTGGGAAGACGCAGTCTCAGCAGTTCGTCGTGAACGATGTTCCACAATACCCGGCCAAGTATCGATCCTTTTGGAACCCCTGCCGAGACACTCACTGTTTCCAGTCCCTCCCTGGTCATATACTGTAGTTGGCGATTACGGAAGTAACACTCCACCATCCTACAGATGTATGCCAGAATTCTCATACGAATGAGTGACGACGCAATCGCTGCCCAACTGACGCTGTTGAAGGCGTTCTTCACGTCAAGGGTGACCACTGAGCAAAACCGGTCTCCTTTCCTATTCTTCAGCCTGGCTTCGCCTGCCTCTTCGATGACTAAATAGTCGAATGACATCCACCGTGCTGCGGCCTTTCCGAAAACTAAACTGCTTATCGCAGCGTTGGTAAATTTCTCCCGTCACGCTTGACCTGACTAGTTTTGTTTCATCAATCGACCGGCACCGAACTCATTTGACGTCACTACTCGCATGACGGATAAAGCACGACAATAGTAAATATTCTCCGTCATGCGACTGGCGAAGCTCCTACACATGGTCAAATTTCTTCTGCGAGTGACTGACAAAGCTCTTCCTCTTCATACGTGCGTTTCTTTTTCGTCTTGGGTCGTTTGAATGCGATTGGTGAATGCTTGACTATGACATTTTTTTTAGCTTGAAACGACTGGGGGATGAGTAACTGGTAAACGAAGTGACTGGCGTATCAGGAACAGTCAATTGAGTTTTATAGACCAAGAGGCTTTACAGTCACAGTTTTTTGACTAATGACGATGACTTTTGCTAAGCCTGGTTTATCGGATAGGCCGTTCGGTGTAGAGCTGTATCCTGCTATGGACCACCTTCTCTAGCACCTTCCCAGCAGTATCTAGGAGACAACTCGGACGATAAGCTGATGGGTCACCTGGTGGCTTACCCGTATTTGGCAGGAGAACCAATCGCTGCCGCTTCCACACGTCTGGGAAGACCCTCTCATATACATACTGTTGCAATAACAACCGGAACATTTCAGGGTGTTCCTTGAGCGCGGCCTTCACTGCTATGTTAGAGATGCCATCCGGACTCGGAGCTTTGTTCAACTGGAGGGCCTTAGAAATGTCTGGTCGGGCACGTTTCCTGCGGCACACCCCTGCTCCGCGACTTGGCCAAGGCAATCCTGTAAGCGTCGGGGATTGTCATTGGTGTCCTCGCAGAGTTGCCTGAAACGTGCCTTTTTGCTTGCCTTGAGGCTGGCGTTTAGCCGGGGGCAGTAACATGTAACCTTATAGAAACCTTGTTGAGAAAATCTCTCAGATTTAAGCTTTTTATTCTCAGATTTAAGCTTTTTATTCTCAGATTTAATCTTTTTTCATATTTAAGCTTTCATCAAAAAAACTATCAAGGCAAAAAAGGTTAAATCTGATCAAGAAAAGCTTAAAACGGGATTCACTATCACTTGACGGGCTTGTGATATAGCTCAGTCGGCAAGTCTGTTGTCTCCTGAGCCGATGTCCGCGAGTTCGAGCCCAAGAGTAAACATCGAACACAGTTGTACCGGATAAGTTTTTCAATAACGATCCGCCAACTGCAACGTTGATAAAGTCGCGAATGCCATTAAGATGGTAAAACGACTATAATCGAAAAAAAAAAAAAAAAAAAAAAAAAAAAAAAAAAAAAAAAAAAAAAAAAAAAAAACTATCACTTGACAAATATCTAGATGTTGGTTACACGTTTTATAGAGAAATCGTGTAATGTTGCATGTTTCTGGCCGGGGGTTTGCCAGTACATATTTTCTTATGATGGGAAAGGGAATAGGAAACGAAAATGTTTTCCTATTGCCTGCTTACATACACACGCATAGCCGTGCAGTTCGTAACTAAGAAGAGTTGTGAAAAACTGATGACAAGAAGAACGGTGTCTTGAAGATCATTTTACATTTTTACTGTTTTTTTAAAAAAAAACTACCGCACCACCTTCAAGATTTTCAGGAACTTCAATCTCTAGTCTACAAAAGCAGATTTGAAAAATGCGTCACGTTAGCCGTACAACACCACCTGATTGTATCTTTGAAAAAAACTGACCAAATTTGACGGTCGCAATGTGGGGAAGCTAACATCTTTTTCTTCTATGGCGATAGTCAACATTTGGTTAAACAAAGTGATTTTAGTAAACAAAGAGGCGCCATCTGATCCCTTTCAAAATAACGAACTTGCAACCCTGCTGTAGGGCTGCCTTAAAGACTGCTTGGTTTTGCTCGATTGGAATAACACTGACAGAAAATCAAAAATTCCAATCGTAACATTTCGTCGCTTTGTTTACTATAGGCTCGTTACGTTAAACTAGAACAACAAAACTACGATATTGAACCTAGTGTTCTTCTCTACCTGACAGGGCCATTTCACTCTAGACAATAAAAATTTAAGATTCGCGATCGAAACTTTAGAGAATTGCTTAACTTTTCGAACATGTTAGTCTAAGAAATTATTTACCAAGATAACAGAGTGAATCCTAAGGGTAATCACGACAAATTCTTCACAGATGTCATACATTAACATTTTCACCTATCCAACCTCAGACGCATCCGCTGATGAGTGGCACACACGCCATCAGGCGGCACCCTGAGGGCTAGAGATGGGAAGATGGGTACCGCTAGCTTGAGCCTACGCCAGGTAATTAACGAATTCCATACACACTTAAATAACCCTCATTACCGCTGTTGATGAGCAGAATAAAGTCGTTGTCCACGTTAAAACTGGGCGGCTGAGCTTTTAGTGAATCCAAATGAAATGAAAGCCTACCACTGCATTCCATGGTCGGCGTAAGACACATTTTATGGCTGCGCGGTAGGGCTCTGAAAACTGAATTTTAACCCGAACCGTGAGCTGAGCTAAGCTGCGCAGCAGAGGTTACACAAGTTTTGGGTATTTATCCACAAAACAATCACGCCGCTCATCAGAAGAGCTAACGTCAACCAATATCAGTTTTTTTTTGTTTTTTTTTCGACCCATAAAGAGTCAGAAAATTACTGGTGCATGCAATGGCCATACGTCACACTACCGGGTTCCGATGGATGAGTTTCGTCTTATTTTGGCACGGTTGTTAGGCGTATTTTTTGGTGGTTTTTTTCTTTTTCTCTCAACTCTTTTGAAGAACTTGACTGAATGAGGTCCGGTTTGGGTTGCAAAAGGCCCCCAAAATGATATGCGTGTGTCGATCCGTTATATGTTAGTGACCCGTTCCGGCTTTTGCCGTATGATGGATAGCTCATACTTAATGAATTCGATGCATTGTGCTGATGATGTTAATCGGGTTGGTTGAGAGGTTTGCCTGAAGTGGCGCTTTTTTTTTGGGGTGAAGGAGGTGTGAAAAGTCTTACAGCTACAAACGTCCGACTCGGTTCGGTGGCTTCTTCCGGGAAAGTGGAACGAAACCTTAAATCAAATGTAAGCAGAACACGACGTGGGCGTACGATTCGACAAACTCGTTTACACCGGGTACTGAATATTATCAGACTTTCACTTATCTTTACGAGAGCGCTGTGATCTGTGCAGACAAGTGCCGAACCCTTCAAATATGTCGAAAATTCCGGACCCAAAGCATCCGGAAACCGGTTAAGTTCAAAAGCTATCGCCAAAAAAAAAGAAATACAAAAGTTGCCCATCAGCCAGTATAAAATTTGCGAATTCGAGGCGACATCTTACCGGGGTGTGAGGCAAACCCACGAAAATCAACCTTTCAAGACAACCTTTCACAGTCCAGGACCACAAATAGCGCGTGCTGGAGGCGCTTGGGATAGCTCTTCGTTGAGGCCGCCAGCCCCCATCCGTTGTCGATGTTAAGTAATTTTACACCTTTTACCTTCCCCAAAGCCAACGAACGTGCTAGGTTTGGTGCGATGATGGTTGGTTGTCTTGTTGTGACTTGACTTGACCGCAGATTGTTTGAGCGTGCCGGAGTTTTATTTTTTTATTTTCTCCCTTAGGAGAAACCACCAAAGGCCAAAGTGTGCAGCTGGCCATTGAACTTTTGGGATATCGCGTCTTATGGTCAGTCGAAGTCATCATAACAAAACCATCGATTGGTCGCGAGCACGTTACAATATGTGCGAAAGATTGATTCGTGGAAAATTAAGATGTTCCAATAACAGTTTCAAAACTTCTACATTAGCCTTTTGCTTGAAAATGAATATTCACTTAACTATTCTTATTTTGGGCATTTTTCTATTATATATGCTGAAGTAGATGCCTCAATGTGTTCAACACATAATATCCAAGAGCGATCAAAGAATGTCTTCGCCTGGTCTTAAGCTGACTATTGTTTGAGAAAATCGCTATAGTAACGGGGACTGTTTTCTCTTTCTATGGCGACCGTCAAAAATAAGTATCTGTTCCCTAGAGAACTCAGCCGGTGGACGTTTCCTGGAATGTCCCTATAATGGTTAGAGACCCCTATTATCCATTGGAAGGCGAAAAAGCTTCCAAAACAAAACAAAAACGATTTAATGCACTTGACAATGGATTGTAGCCTTTCTTACAGCTTTAAATTATATTTGGATATATATATCAAGCGTGAGTTTTCAAAAGGACGTATGTCGCAAAAGTAAACAAATTGAGTTACTGTTTGCACGGTATAGTAAATTTTATTTTCTTCTGTATGAATTAACTGTTTGTACAAAAAAAAAAATAATATGCCGTTAGCTAAAAAAATATACAAACGACCTATGTCATCTTTTCTCAGTGTTTTCGAAATTCTTCTTTACACCTCTTTTTGGTAAAACGACGCATCTGTCAAAACAAATAATATCGCACACACAGCAGATAGGATCGCAGCAAACCGTCGTATGCGTCAAATCAGATACGTCGGTTTTTTCACATCATTGCAGATGCGTCAGTTTTAAAATAATTATTATTTTAAAACTGACACATCTGCAATGATGTGAAAAAACCGACGTATCTGATTTGACGCATAATGAAAACAATTTGTCCAAGCGACGAATCATAAAGGGTGTATGTAAATATTAAACTGTCACAACGACGAATCATTATGGCGTATGTGAAAAAAAAACTCAACAATACGGTGTAAAATATTTTTTTTAACAAATTCACTAGGAAACAGCAAAAAATCCAGTATGCTCAAACCTATAATTAAAACATTATTGTTTTTCCTACAGCTGCCATGATAAAACTTGATTCTAGATCAAACAGCTTTAAATAGCATTTATTTATATTAACATAATTTTGTCCCTCCTTTTTCTCAGATTTTGTCTGATGTTACATACGTCCTTTTGAAAACTCACGCTTGATATGACACAAAATAATAAACGAAAGTAAAAATAATAGATTAATGAAATATGATCAAAGAATTTCGAACACAGTAAATCGAAAATGAATAGAAAAACTAAAATTGAAAATTGTTAATAAGATAAAAGTGTTTTAAAATAATAAAAATTTTCATATAAATAACATAATTTGAAAAAAAAAAATGGAGATTTTTGAATGACCTGATCCTGGAATACTTTGTATGATCCCGTTTTATGACATTTTTTTTTTAAGTGAATATAATCTCAATCAATGTACTCTTTTTGGAGTCACATGCTAGTAACTTTAAAATAAAAGAGATATAAGAATTAAGTATACAAATTTGAAAAAGATGCCCAAAAATGTGTTTAAAATAATGCAACGTTTGCTCTGAATAACCTCTGAAGGGAAAGAAACGAATATATTGAAAAATTATTGGGTATAATTACTAGAATAAAATACGATGTCAGTATTTTCAATTTTGTAATTTCAAAATTGGCTAATTGAACAGAAGTGACAAAATAGACAAAATATTTAAGCTATAACAAATTGCAGAAATGACAAAGTCAAAAACAATGACTAAATTTAAAAATGAACAAATTGACAAAATGAAAAATGAAAAAATTAAAAATGATAAAATGAAAAAAAAAATATTGAAAATAAACAAATGAACAAATTTGACAACATCGATTTTTTTTTTAAGTTTACCAAATTGACAAAATTGACACAGACAAGATTGCACAATTGTCAAAATTAACAAAATTATTAGAATTAAAAAAAAATATCAAAATTGAAAAAAAAATCAAAATTGAAAAAAAAATCACAAAATTGATAAGATTGCAAAATTGTAAAAATAGATTTTTTACATAGATGACAAAAGTAACAAAATTGATATAAATGACAAAAGTAATGAATTTTTTAAACAGCTAAAGTTTTTACGTTTTCAAGAGCCAAAGCGGATTTTTGATTTCTTCTATTGTTTGGCTTATTGTACACTGTGAAATGAATTCAGAATCCAGAAACAGAATTTAAATTCATATTCAGAACACAGATTGAAATTCATGTTTACAATTCAGATTTAGAATTGATTTCAGTAATAAGGATTCAAATTTAGATGCAGAATCATAATTTGGAATCACAGTTGAAATTTAGAATTCATCATTCAGCTCAGTTGCTTGAGCAAGTCATACTTTAAGAGTATAAAAAATGTGTACGTTCTGTATAAATATTTAGCCTTGAGTTTTTTGGCCATTCTGAGCTTAATTTGGATCACAACTTTAAAATGCGATTTCTGGCCATCAGAAGCGTTTTTTGGCCATTCTGAGCTTAATTTGGGATCACTACTTTAAAATGGGATTTCTGGCCTTAAAAAGCGTTTTTTGGCCAAATCCTAACTTTTAAAGTCCTAGAAATGCAAGTTTTTTTTATAAAGATTCAAATAATAAATAATGGATTTTCAAGGTTTTAATTTAGAGAAATACATTTTGTATCTACTTAAATTAGCAAATAAAAACTTTATTCTTTTCAAATGTTATAACTAGAATCCAGTGAATTTTTTTTTAATATTAAAATCTATATTTGTCAAAGAAAGAAATCTTAAGAATGATTTCAAATTTTATTTTATATTTTTGGTTTCTTCTGGTTTGTGTTTCCAAACTAAGTCTGATTAAATATAAAATTTAAATTTCGAATCAAGAATTAAAACTATGAATCTGCGATCTTCTGTTATTTGAATCCTTAATGAAATTCTCACATTGATATGTTTATTTGATTATAAAACTGATCTTCGAGCTGAATCCGAATCTAAATTTTGTATTGGAATTCCGGATCTGATTCTGAACCTGAGTTCAAAAAATGATTTCAAAATCTGACTACGATTTTTCAATCCAAGTTAAAGATAATAATTGAGGTGCTTGGGCCCAGAGGGGTGCAATGATAGTTTCGAGAAAACGCGCTTCAAAGTTGTGCTCGAATTCATTCGAAAAAATGTTCAAAAAAATTATTAAAAAAACGATTTTTACACCAGATGTACAATGAAACATGAAGAATCGTTAGGTAACTCAACTCAACTAACTTAACTCAAAATTAATTAATTTGCACCCTTCTGATCCTGACGGCCTCAATTTCTTTTATTTATGAACCAACAAACAATCGAAAATGGTAATAAGACCCTCAACCAGAAATCTCTTTTTTTAATTTTAAATTTTCGCCTTTTTATATGATTTTTTTCTTCAGTTATTTATTTGAAATTCAATTTGTGAATCAAAATAAAAATTGAGAATGATGAAACTGTTTCGGATTTTTTCAATTCTGGATCACCATTATGAAACTTTGCTAAGTTCCAATTCTGCAAAAGAATTGAAATTTTAAATATTTTAGTGGTTGTAAGTTTAATTTTTTGTTTCACATTCCGGAGTTATGAGTTTCGAATATGGAAAATGCATCTAGTTGAAGTTTCAAATGTAAAACCAAGATTCGAATAAGGTTTTTTTCCAATGATGATCCAAACTGGATTTCAATTACGAATAAAACTGAATAAAGAATCCGAAATCGAGTTTTAATGTTTATAAGCAAATTTGGAACACCAAAATTCAGAAGTATTCTAACCTAAGCTTTCCAGATGTTTTTCCACTTATAACCGGGCCGTACAATTTCGGATTATTTTCCGCAATATCCGTCAACATCAAAATTATTTAATAAAAATTATGAAGAAAAGTACTTAAAACTTGTTTTTAAATCAAAACACATCAGTCAATTTTAAATCCTATTTTGAGCTTCTAAAAAATCGTTCATTTTGATGAAATTTTTTCAAATAATGCGGACGCAAAATACGTAATTATATTTCTAATGAGTTAATTCAAATTTTCGTTTGATTTTGCAAATAAAATGGACAAAATCGAGCAACATATCGGCAATCTGACAAGCTAAGTCTAGTCTTATTGAAATTCGATATTCGGGAATCAAATTCTACCAATAAATGAGAATTTTTTTTTAAACTGTAGTAGAATTGTGCACCTGGAATAAGATTTCGAGATTTTGGCTTCAGCTCTTCTGAGTCTTTCGAGTTTTAGTCCTTTATCAAAATTATTAAGAATTTGAAATTTTGAGTTTAGAGAAGACCATACAGATTTATTTTCTGGATTGTAATTTCAAATATAGATTCGGAATTCACAATTATGAATTTCATTTAAAATTTTAGA
The DNA here is from genome assembly GCF_029784155.1 of Uranotaenia lowii. Taxonomy (NCBI): domain Eukaryota; kingdom Metazoa; phylum Arthropoda; class Insecta; order Diptera; family Culicidae; genus Uranotaenia; species Uranotaenia lowii. The sequence goes on from NC_073693.1 coordinate 39,923,856, forward strand.
TTGTGAACGTAAGATTCAGAATTATGTTTTGAATACAGATCCAAAATCTGATTTAGATTTTTTTTACAGATTAACAATTCATATTTTGAATTTATATATTAAAAGGTTGAGCGTGTATTTTTTTTCAATTTAGTCATTTTTATCATTTTGTCGAGAGCGGTTGATGTGCTTATTATCAGGTTGGTTTCAATACGCTTCTTTCAACGTATGATTCTCAACTTCTCGAACGGCATTAACACGAGCGGCATGAGAGAAATAGTGATGATGTGCTTTGTCCAGAGTCTGCTGCTTGCGAATATGGCGAAATATCGAAGATACAATCGCTATCGTGCCATACCATACCCAATGAGTGATTATTCTAATTTCGGGGTCGTACCTAGGTTGCCGAAATCACAGAAAAATCTATAATTTCGCAGAATTTTAAGCAAATTTTCATCACAGAATCTGTGTCACAGAATTTTAAAAATATTCACAGATTTCACAGATTTTTTTTTATATTTTGAACAATTTTTCATTTTATTTTGAACTCGTGTAGTCAAAATAAATTTTGGATTATTTTTCATAAATCGAAAAAAATATCATAAAATTTATTATGTTAATTAATTTTTCTTAAGTAAAATGTTAAAAAGACTCAAATTGACATGTCTTTTGAATGAAATTAAAGGATAAAGTATCACAGAAAACCGTCACAGATTTTTTTTTGGTAAAATCACAGAAAGTCATAATTCTTTTCAACAACAAAACAACAGATTTTCAACAGTCAAACACAGATTTTTTTTGATGAAAATCATATTAACGTTTTATGGCTCCAACATTTTTTAAGGGGCTGTAAACCCGGTGCAAATTTAAAAAACTGGCTTATATAAAAGGCCTTCTCCTTTCTCCCTCACAGTTTTCCGTCATGACATGATAACATCTGAGTGAGAGTGAAAACTGTTAGTTTCTTCCTTCGTGTCTAAGTCGTCATGTATATTTTGACGTCATATATGTATACGATCATCTTAATTAGTGATTGCTGGATGTTGCTAGCAAGCCAAATGGATACATTTTTGTAGTGATTATTTTATGATATGTGTGTTTTCCGTTCCTTTATAGATTGTGAATAAAAAAAAACATTTTTTAAAGATAAAAATAGTTTTTATTGTGTAACCTGGTTTCGCAAAAACGTCGAGAAAAAAGGGTACAAAATTTACTCTAAGGTACACACAAATACCTATGACCTATGGGTATGTTTAAGACCTATAATTAATAATCTCCTAATTCGACAGATAACTATATCTTTCTGTAAGAAAGGCAAATATAATTGAATAAATCAAGTAAATGGTATCAAATTTGGAATGCGATCATAGGGGATTGGGCCGCCATACAAATTTCGGCACACTTTAATAACTAATCAAGCGAAAGGAACCAAATTTGGCATGGGAGGGTATTTGGGTACGAAAAACGTGTCTCTTATTTTTAAGACCCCTGCGTCATTCCAGAGGGGAGATAAGTGGGAAGGAGGGAAGCTCCTGTACAATTTTTGCATAGTTCGAGAACTAATTGTGCAAATGGAACCCAACTTGGCATATGAGGGTTTGAGAACCTTTCTTTTTTCCATTGGAGAGATAGGAAACGCTCCCAGCCATTTTTCGAGAACTTATCAAGCAAATGGAACAAATTTTGGCATGGTAGAGTATTTGGGTACAAGAATTGTTTTTCATGATTATTTGATCGAGACACTATCCTCCTTTCACTAGTGGGGAGATGGAAAGGAGAAAGGGAGCTTCCTTGTATTTATAGCCATAACTCGAAAATTTACATCCTCTACGATGATTTGAGATGCATACCTTGAACAATTGCCAATTATCATCTTAGGGTCGGTTTGAATTTCTTGCATTGAAACATGAGAAATCAACGGCTAATAAATTGCTCCAGAAGAGACATCAATTCTCTTAGGCAGTACAGCGCTCTAAACAAATGTTTCTTTCGAAATCATAAATGTAAAACGACAAAATGAAATCAATTGCAACACGACGCGGTAACTGGCAACGCACGTTCATAAATTCGAGAAATTTTCCGAAAACCATTTCTCATTACTAAAGTAACACAATGGTAACATCGGGAATTTCACCCTCGATAAAACGCAAACCTTGTTCGACAACTCCAAGCTGAGATCTACCTGTGCGAGGTGTACATTTCGAAAAGAGAGTCGAGGAAAAACAACACCCCGTCCGACAGTAGCTACTTGTTAGTGTATCTATACTTTGACTAAAAACATTGATCCGTACGTCGTAGCCCATAAAGTGCTACTCTTACTGCGGGCCAGTCTGGGGAGCCCGTTCGGACCTTTGCGTAGAAACGCTTGCTCGCACGTGTTCCGGTAGGCTGGTTACATGATGTTTTCTTCGCATTGAGGGGTCTGTCAGATACATACATCCCGCCCGGAAAGAAATGTTATTGGGAACATGTTTTGAGTCCGAATCGTTCGGCCGGAACAACCGAGAAGGAGAAAGAAGGTCTCTCGCTCTAACAAAGTAGTGTGATAATGTCCATGATAATTGAGCTGTTTTGGGGTCGATGTTGCTTTTTGCTGCATCGTTAAACTTGCCTGAGCTTGTTCCGAAAATTCTCTTGGAGCACTGGCTCGTTTCGGCAAGATTTGCATATTTATTAAATGATATTGCTTCCCGTAGTAAATTTTCACATAAACAAAATATGCATTGAATTTCCGTGTGTCTGATGAAAGAAGGAAACTTATCAATGGAGAACTTCATACATTGACTAAATGTATCTTAAATTTCTGTTGTAATAAATCAAAAGCAATTACCGATCCAAGGAATTATCCAGAACTAAGATGATCGAATAGAAGATAAATCATGAACTCTGAATAATCGGTACAGCACGCTTCTCTTCTTCAAAGATCTAATGCTGCTGATCTTTAAAGATCATTACGCAAGAAAGAAAAACCAACACCGGTTTAATACCAATCGTTCATTGCTTTTCGTTGCTCAGACTCACTCCATTATTGTTGGTAATAATGCGAAACAAAGTTGAAGGTACTGGTGAATCAAAAACCTGTATCGCAGCATCTTCAGAAAGTATGAGAAACCCCGATGGCAGGACAGACACCCGAGACTATTCGAAGTCGGTATCGATAATTGCGAACAATCGTTTCAAACGATTCGATTGTTGTTCTGGATAGATACCTAGTGTTGGAGGTGATGATACCGACCAAATTTTAGTTGATGTTGTTTTGTTTGTGAGAGTTTGCTTTCGGAAAGGTTTATACACATTTGAGAATGACTTTTGTCAGAATGTTGTCGTCCGATAATACGCATATGAAATGCTTCAAAACGGGAATGTTTATCTCATTTCAACATTATGATCGTATGATCAATGTCATATTTCAAACATTTTTGTTTGCTCAAATTAAGTTTTACCAAAAAATTAAAAATTTTTTTTCTGGGTAATAAGAACCAAACAACACTAAACTAAGATGTTTCCGGTCAAATCCGGTGGGAAATTTGAATCTCTGAGAAAGTTTGCGGTTTCGATTTTTTTTAAAAATTTTGTTACAAAAAATAGCAAAAGTTTTTTTTTTAATCAAAAATCCTTTATTCTAAAAAAAATTATTTTGGCCAAGGCGATCGACAGAATTTTTGCAAATTTGAGTACCAGAGTTTTAATTTGAAATTTTGCATAAAAAAAACGAGAAAATTTGTTCCAAAAATGTCACTTTTTTGGTTTTCTTGAATATTTTGTTCTCACGCAATGCAAATGAAAATTCAAAATTTTCTGCCAACAATTTAGCCAATGACGGCAAAGCGGTAGAGTAGCGATAAAATAGTAAAAATGCCCCAAACAGAGCAATCATTTTTTCATGAAAAAAAAACTAGCAACACTGACAAATTTTACATCCAATTTTCAAAAAAAAAAAATTTAACAAGAAAGTTATTGAGTTTAGATCATTGAAACGTTCTAATCAAATCATTTTCATTAGGTTCTCTATTATTTGCAATAAAAAGGTTACCAGAAGTTTTATCACCAGATTCTATGGTTTTGCAAAAAATAAACTAAAATAGCCTACCCATAAGCATTTCCTAATATCTCCTTTCATCATTTTTTGCAGTGCATTTCCATTCCCTGACTAAGAATGCAATTGAATCCTCTAATAATAGACGCGAAAATTCTTATTATAACATTCACATAATAATAAAAGCACGAATAAAGTCGAATTATTTCAAAAATAAATTTCTCGAACGGATGAAAATGTAAAACTTTTTTCTCTCAAAATTTGTGGTTTTTGGCATTCGAAAGTTAGATTCAAAGTACTATTTAGCCTGATTTGGACTATTGATTTGTATGATTCCACTAAATGACTCTCGAAGCATTCTAAGTGCTCTAATACACAGTTGGATTCGCATTTATTATAAAAAAAGTCAGGAAAGTCTGGAAAAAAAAGCACGGAATTCTGGGTGGCCATTTTTTAAATTGACTTTAAATTTTTAGTTTTGTTTTGTTGTTGATTCGATTAGTCGTTTTACCATCTTTATGGCATTCGCGACTTTATCGACGGTGCAGCTGGCGGATCGTTATTGAAAAACTTATCCGGTACAACTGTGTTCGATGTTTGCTCTTGGGCTCGAACTCGCGGACATGGGCTCAGAAGACAACAGACTTGTAAACTGAGCTATCACAAGCCAAAATTTCAAGTTTGCATTCTTTTCAGTGTAGGATTTCCACTTTCTTTTACCATCAATTATTACAATCGAAGCTTTTATTTTTTCAAAGTCCATACAATCAATTCAACGAAGCAGTTTTTGAATGAAAGGTTGGAAATCTACACTGAAAAAATTAATAACATGATTTTCAAAAGAAGATGAAAAGGTTTTTGTTAGAAAACCTTTTGCATTTAAATATGCACAAGTTGCAATGTATAAACGACTTGTAGGCCTTGATAATACTTATTTAGCTTAGAAGCAGAATTCATCAAATTCTTAGATGAAATTTTTGCGAAACTGAGTTTTAGTTTTTGAAATTCATTTTTCACTGTGTAGGATTTAAAAAAAATCTTTTCGCTAAAAATTCAATTATTTTTCCAAAATTCTCTCATGAGCCACATTTTTGTAGGAATTGTAATTTTTGAGCTAAAAATGCATATAAAATTTTTGCCGGAAAAGTATGGCTGTTTTCAAATGTTAGTGTAGATAATTTTCGGGAAAACTAAGTATGCCAAGTTGCTCTACTAGGTAAAATCTTTATGCCCACAAAGTTTAATTGAATTCTCAGAGGGTCATGCCAACTTCGTGTCGATTTGGCGTGAAATCCGTCAAAGGTTTCTTTAAGGGGGGGGTAACACTTTCAAAAAATCGATTTTTTATTTTTTTTATTTTCTTATTGTAAAACATTTCAAGAATGTTGTGTCAAATTTTCAAGTCAATTGAAGCAAAACTGTAGAAATTATAGGCCTTTATCTCCTCCTATCTTATACTGCAAGAAAGCAAGAGCAGAAACTTCAAACGCGTTTTTCTCGAAAGCACATTTTTAAAGTCCGTGGACATCGTCATTTGAAAACTACTTATCCGATTCTTTTCAAATTTGGAACATATTTTCTACATATAAAATACCAGACCCCAACGTTTTTGTTTTTTGTTTTTTTTTACTTTGGGGGGATTTTACAGGTGAAAAATGGCGAATTTTTTCGTGAAAAATCGTAGTTTTTACTTCAAACAGCCACAAAAATTGCATAAATTTTTTTTTAAGTTTAATAAAAACGTTGGGGTCCAGAAAAACATCTATTAAAAATATTTTGCTCTGATTTTTTGACTTCAGATGATTCTGTGCTGAGATACAGTGTCCACGGCAAATCCTGTTTTCTAAAAGACATCCTCTAAAGTGCTCCGTCCCCGGCTCATTTTTCAATATTTTTTAACGAAAAAATTACTAAATGTTCTTTTAACAATGCTTTGTATAATGCAAAAAATTTGAATACATTTGTTTGAACGATAGCTCTAGAAAAAAATCGTGAAAATGGTGTTTTTTTTTATACTCGTTAGACTTTTTGTTGTACTTTTTATTTCAGAAAATAACATACACAGCAAAAAAATGTAACGATGCCCGATGTGATTTTTGAAGATGTAAGCCAATCAATGTATTTCCGAAGATTTTTGATTTAATATTACATCGAAACTTTGTACACGACATGAACAGGTCACGTAGTGTTATATCAAAACAATCACAACCTTATATGCAATATTACATCAAGTAGCCAAGTTCGTCTAACTTGACGTTTAAACAAAATCAAAAAGTTAGAAGAAGATTACGGAGCTCTGAAGGATTTTTCCTGCCGGTAAGTCAAATCAATTTTCAATAAAAATCATAGCAAAATCATACATCCTAACTTATTTCCACTTTTTGTCGTTTTGAAGGAAATTGAGGTCCAATGCATCAACCAAATTAAAAGATCCGGGGACTTTAAACAACTGGATGTGAAGTTGTGTATTTTTTATTTCTTTTCCACCCTGTGAAATTATTGATAAAATTGTAACAGAATTCAAGTGTTTCGGTATGCAACCACGGAGTGGCATGGTCATTTTTTTTTTTTTTTTTTTGGGATTTTAAACCAATTGGTTTATTCATCCCCAGTGGCATGGTCATCCAAAAGGAGCGTACACTCTAGGGCGTTATAACCCAAAACCAAGTTGAAATGCCGCAAAATCGGATGATTTTGGCTCCCGACGAAAATAAGTTTGAGAGGGTTTTCCCAAACTTGAGAATAGACGTCATTCTCGCAACTTAATTTTGGGGCATGTCATACGGTGGGGATTTTTATTGGGATATTTTTATTTGATGACCCACTTATCAAAAGGGATTGGAAATATTTGAGAAATAACAATTTGTTTTTCATTAAATAATATTTGTTTTATTAAAAAAAACACTTTTACACAATTGTATAGGTACTGATCTCGGCAGTAATTTAAAGATCATTTCAAGAAAACCGAATGTGATTCGTTGTCAAAGAACTTCATAACTGCCAGAAAACACAAAATGCTATTGCCATCCTAAACATTAGAACTGAAAATAAAAAATCGCATATACTTATCAAAATTAATTGTATCTTACCTTTACGATACACCAACCAGGAAGGACGGAACAGCCGAATTCATGTTTTGAAAAATGTTATACGGGAAATTTCCGGAGATTGGCACCATTTAAAATATGGCAAGAGTCGTCACAATTTTGGGGCCTTCCAGCGGTGTGTTAACCGGAGTTCCCGTCTTTAGTGAGTTATGTGAATGGCAAATCCGACTTTTGCCCCAGATTGCCATTGGCTTCTTTCGGGTTTTCAATGGAATCTTCTTTCTTCCTTCGCATCGCCGGAGCACAGGGCATTCAAAAATACCGGTCCTGAAGAAGGTTACATCCGATACAAATCCGTCTGAAAAACTTTGAATTAGAAGAATGAACGTGCGAGAACATTGCTTTTAAATCTACTTACCAAACTTTTTTCCGGTACGATCTCTGAATCGCTGGGAAAAACAAACAAACCTTTCTGAAAACAAAGGGAAATTTTTTTGGGGTGGTCAGTTCCAGCAACGAACTTTAGTTTTGGTGCATTGACAACAGCCCAAAATCAAGAAAGCAAGCTGAACTTGATTTTGCTGCCTTGGCAAAGTCAATTTTGGGTTGTTTTGATTCTGAGTGTAGAGCGTTGGCGTAGAAATATTGACTGAACGAGGAATGCCGCAGTAACATGAACAGATCATTTCTAGAGTTTGTTTTGATTAGGTCGTATGAACCACTTGACTCGTTTTGAGAAAATCCCTGTTGAAGTTTTTGAATCGCATTTTAAATCTCGTTTTGTGAATACTGCTCAAATTCGTTTGGAAATTTAAAAGTCAAAGTTAAAATCGCAGTAGAACATTCAGATGTACTCGAAAAGAGTGTCAGTTCAGTGCTTACATGTAAAGTTGTTCTTACGTCCTTTTGTAATTCTGGTTGGGCACCAACGACATTTTGCCAATCGGCAATTTCCATCCCCAAAACAGATTCCATTTGCCTAATACCTTGCTAGGTAACTCTAAGTTGATTGGAGGAGCATTAGAAACCATAATCCAATTCATTAAGGCACGAAAGTTTCCGCCCAACGACATCCAAAATTGTTGCTTGATAGGATTGTCTGCTTGAGGATAAATTGCAGGCCCTTTCCTGGGACACCGATGACCATTCGAAGAATGCGTAAGTAATCCATTGATTCAATTTGCTTTGGTTGTATCTGGAATAGAAACCGAATACTGTCTTTTTGCACAGTCAAAAGTAAAGTTTTGAATACTCATCCAACTATAAATTAAGCTATCCTTTCCGATACGACACGACTAAAATCACTCCTACTGGCAGTTTGGTTCGATTTTTTGTATTTCACCATTAATTTCCATCAATTGCCATGCACTTTTCGTGACAATGCACAAACGACGTAAAAGCCAACTCGACGAATTGTATCTTGTGTCCTTTTGCATGCACGGCAAAAAACGGCGATGCAAAAAGTCGCAAAAACAAATTTGCACTCAAAAATAAAAAAGTTATTATACGTCTTAAATTCAAATCATTTTGAAAAAGTATTTAATTGATCAAATGAAACCAAGTTTTAATCAAATACAGAACGCATGTTTATCAATCGTTTGCAGCCAATAACTCAGTTTTGTTTATATTGGTTCATACGACCTAATCAAAACAAACTCTAGATTTAGATTATTGATTGAAAAATAATAAATTTTCCAAAAGATAAAAAAATTGAGTGGACATCAAGCTTCTGAATATTTTTTTCGAAAATGAATTGCAGTTTTAACCTGATTTATTTACCTGATCCCTATACCCACACGTAGGAGAAACTTTAATTTTAATTCTTAGTCTAAAAAAATGACCAGTTATCATCAAAAGTAGAAATTCAAAACGACAACGTAAATTGAAAATGGCTTACGATTTCATCAAAAGTAGTCGGTACATAGTTTTGGAGCTTAAATTTGTCTACAAAGATTCACTCGTTCAATTTTCTTGTACATCAAAATGATGTAATATTAGATATCATTTGCGACTCAGGTTATGTGCACGTTTTCGATGTAATATCACAAACTTTTTTTGCTGTGTAGCCATCTCCCAAAGCGGTCCAAAATAGGTCCGTTACCTAAATAATAAAACCTTGTAAAAAAATGAGTTCCTCATAAGACATTCGTTTGAACATTTTTAAAGTTTCTTCCGTCCTGATTCTAACATTCTAAGCTTTGTTGCCATAAACGCAAATGTCGGCACATGTTGGAAACCTTCGAGAAGTCAGTCCGTTGCATCAGTTTAATCCTCTTATCCACGCGAATAAGGAGGACCTTCCCTGTATGTGCAATCGGATGCCTACCTACCTAGTATCTAGTTTGGCTTCGGCACCCGTTTACGTACAATATCACGTCTTAATGACTGAAATTTCCTAGCGATAAGCTGTTTCGAGGGTTTTTTTCTGTTGCTCCATTTGTTGTATTTGGTTGTTTCCATACCATCTCAGCATGTCAATAAAACAGAACACAGTGCAACAGTTACGTTTAGCGCGCACGAACTGTTCCTCAACTCTTCCTCATTCCCAATTCAACACCATGTGTGTTTGTTTCATTCAAATTGTGGCAAAATTGCAAAAAAGAAAAAAAAAAGTTGCCGATGGAGAGGATACTCTACGTAATCGCGCCGTCAGAAATCGATACCCGGCTACCGGCAATAATCCGTCATCAGCACGGCACAGGTGAATAACGACGGACGGGCGGATATTTGCCAACTTGGTCGAATGCATACCTATTAGTAGTTTGTTCGAATCAAGCCCCAGCAGCAACAATATCGGAATTGGAGAAAAATGAACTCCTCCGTTCGGTATTGTTGCACCGGTAAGCAAAGTCGCTGCATGACGTAAATCCTTCCTTCCACCAAAATCCGGTCGTTTGAGCAAACTCTCATGTCTATACATACAAATATAGGCATATATCGCCGTACGTTGTCGCCTTCATCCATCGGAAAGCACTAAATCAATCGGGGATGGGAGGGAAAAAATTAAACCACAAATCAAACAATATAATGTGTGGCTGTCTGGTAGGATGTGCTCGATCACATATTATTGGCATCGGTTCAAATTTTGTCGTTGAATTTTGAACCACATGGATCCCGCATAATTTTTCTTGTCTGCCACCAATGCATGTATTGGAGCTAGACGTCAGAAACTGTTTTCCGATTTTAAATGCATACTTTTTAGAACTATAATTTATTTTTTTTAGAACTACAATTTAACTTTTTTTTTTAAATCCAAAACAGGATCTGACTGTCTCATAAACTTATTATAATGAATCACCCTAAGGCCTAGAATGTATCGTGAATTTATCGAAAAAAAATTCAACGGATCACCGATGGGACTTGAACCCCCAATTTCCGCTCCAGTACAACGGCGCATTAGCCAATTACAACACGGTGAACGTGATGAAATAAGCTCCAGCATGCGTAGGGTAAAGGACTTATTTTGGACCAGAGGATCTATTTTGGACCACCTTGTCTAGCTCTCTTATAAAGCATCTAATAATGAAAAAAATTAGTGCATTACATTAAGTGTCTGGGCTTCAACAATATTTGCTAAAAAATTTCATGATTATTTGTTTCATAAGAGAGCTAGACAAGGTGGTCCAAAATTGGTCCTCTGGTCCAAAATAAGTCCGTTACCCTACATGTCGAGCTCCATCGGTCGACTGCTGGATCTCCTATCGATACACTCCATGCAGCGTGTCCAGATATACGGATTTTGACCACTTCTACGGAGCTACGGATCGATGTCTGAAATCGCTTCAAGTGTCAGGGCTCATGTTTTAAGTCAGGTTTCATGTATGTTGTGTAGGATGCCCAATAGATTTGGAAGACTTGGTTATTCTTGATTTAAATCTTTATTAGTTGACGTCTATAGAGGATCTAATCAAATTACTCATAGGTACTGAACCGTGGCTTCCTTAGCTCTCAAACACATTGCATACATACTAGCTTGATTCCTACAGCTCGACCATCCTGAACAATTACATCGACCTCGATTTATGTACACATAACTAATCTCAATCAATAAAATGCAGTTGAAAAAAATTCATGAAGTAACATAAAATGTAGAATAACTATTTCAGATAACTCTATACACTTTCAATCATAGTTTTCCTAAACAAAGTTTAGCTTATTTTTCAATTTACGCAATTTTCTCCAACATCCGGGAACAGATTCATCCTTATAAAGCTCCTTTATTATTCATCTTGAACTTTACTTTTTGATTTATCCAGCTCCGTGATCTCTCTAGGATGCTCCTCGCATCGTCTGGCTGAAAAGAAACCGCACATCCGCGATCTCTGGCTCCAGCACTGCCTGTCTTTCTGACAGCGTCAGTGCCTGAATAAACTTAAATACCACCAGCTCTTACCAGAGCATCCGGACCGTTTCTGAATCTTCCCAGACTTCTTCAGCAGATATTTACCGGAACAGGCAGCCATTTCATATTCAAAATTCCAGAAAAAATAACTTCCAGGGCTTACGAAGGCGGTCGCTTTGTACTTGAATCCCACTTCTGAATAATAGGATGCCGGATAGATTTGAAAGACTTGGTTATTCTTGATTTAAATCTTCATTAGTTGACGTCTAAAGAGGATCTATTCAAATTACTTATAGGTACTGAACCGTGGCCTCCTTAGCTCTCAAACACATTGCATACATACTAGCTTGATTCCTACAGTTGTCTCAAGTCTCAGAAATGATCCCGGTCAAATTTTAAACGGCACGGCTTTTACGCGATTTTCTAAAACTAATACCTTTTTAGTACACAGTACGTAGAAGCAAACCTGTCTTTGCTTATACTTATTATTGTATCTTGATTAACTGAATACTGGACCTTAAATTATCTCCAAGAGGTTGACTAATCTATATGCAATCCTTTAAGGAGTGTATCGAAAATGAGTTATAAACACATTTTTTTCATTGCATTGATTTTAATGATGATTCAAACAAAGAAACAGTTAGGAAGTGTTTTTAAAAGCATATTCTTACAGTTTATAAAGAAATATAAGTAACAGAGTAATTATTGGTAATATTCTTGGACTTTCGGCTTGACGCGTTTCATTAGGTTTTGTACAGCTGATTGATCATACTTCTTGGCCGCAGCATTCCAATTTTTCTTTAAAACCGCCATGGTTGGCCTTACCATCCTCCTCTATCAACTCTCTTGACGATAACCCAATATCGTTCTATGAGGCGAAGCTGGGGGAGTTTGGTGGGTTAATATCTTTCTCAACGAAATCTACATCGTTTTCCTCAAACCATCTAAGAGTGAATTTAGCGTAGTGGGCTGACGCCAAATCCGGCCAGAACAATGGTGGAGTCGTATGTTTCTTATATAGTGACAGCAACCTTTTCTGCAAACACTCCTTTTGGTAGATATCGGAATTTATTGTTCCTTTTGTAAACAAACTCGCCGACTTCAATCCGCAGGAGCATATTGCCTGCCACAAGAACTTTCTGGCCAAATTTTTCCACCTCAATCGACTTCTCGTGGTCACTCACATCCTCCCCAATAGCTGCAGTGTAGAATTGTGGTCCCGGAAGAGTACTGGAATCCTCTTTTACATAAGTTTCATCGTCCATGAGAATGCACGCATCTGGCTTCTGCAAAATTCGATGATACAGCTTACGGGCTCTGGTTTTGGCTCATGATTTTTGTTCGGCCGTTTGTTTGGACACTTTCTGCTTCTTGTATGTCTTCAGGTTGTTCCGCTTCTTGATCCGCTGTACCATTCCGATCGATGTTCCAGCTTTTTTCGCCAAATCCCGTATGAACATCGATCGATTCCGGTTGATGAGTTAGATTACCTTACGGTTCAGATTTGGGTCAGATGGTTCTGGTTTTCTGCCTCTTCCTGGCAAATTATCGAACGTATATTGTTCCCCGAACTTGTGGATGATGGATTTTACGCTCGCTGGATGAATGCCGAAACGTTTTGCCACTTCATTCATCGAGATGCCCTTCTCTCGCAAACCAAGTGTCCAACACACGAATTTAAACTTCTTTTTTAATTCGCGACATTTTGGGAGAAACGAATGTTTCAAGCGTAAACAAAGGCTGGTTCACTCTTGACAGATCAAGATGCTACAAACAGGTGAGCACAGGGCCAATCCTTTTGAAAGTTTCCGATTTCATCAGCTGGTTCTATGTATTTTCGTAGCTTTGCTTTGGTTAAAGTTCAAAAAGTCTCGATTGGCCGTGCCTCGGGGCAATTTGGCTGATTCATGTTTTTGGCAAAAAACAGACGTTTTGGCGTTTTTACCACCTTAGTGTGTTTTTGGCGTAATGCCATGAGGCCAAATCGGGCCAAAATATGACGGGTGCTTGATCATCGGCAATAAACGCTTCTGGAGGCATTCCTTGATATAGTTCTGGGTATTCATTGTTTCCGATCTGCCGTACGGGCTAGAAATTTTGCCGCACTAGATAATTGCCTGCCAGACCATATCCTTCTTACCAAATTTTTAGGTGAAAATGGCCTTCCCCGTTTCGAGGATATCCTGTCCTTGCGTACAGTGAAGTATTGTGGTCCAGGAAGGGTTTTATAGTCCAATTTATCATACGTTTCATCGACCATGATAATGCACCCAGAACTTTTGCAAAATATTGAATCATACAGTTTTCGGGCTTTTGGTTTGACAGAAGCGGCTTGATTTCCTTTTAGGTTTTTTTCGCTTCCGATACGTCTTGAGCCCAAGTAGCTCTTTAGCACGTTAGACGTCGAGATTCAGACTTTTCTCGCCACATATCGAACGGAAGCCGATGGTTTCTGTTTGTAGGCATCTCTGACCTTTATTTCGATAGCAGGACTTACAGGACCAGATTTTCGGTTCACTTTCAAATGTACAATGTTCACCATATTTTTAATAGCTGTCCATACCGCTCCGACGCTCACATGCTCTTCTTTGGCCAACTTGTGCACGATACTTTTTCTCTTCTCCGGAAAGCATACCCGATTCAAAATGACCGGTTACATCAGGTGTGCTTATAATTTCTGGAAAAATGTCTCCTTTGTGCATTTTTGTTTCGAAATTATTTGGTTATGAATTAGGATCATTCAATTATCGTAAAAGTAGTTCGTTTTCAAAACTAAGATTTTTTATAGTAATTAAGTTTGCTAAAAAAGTTTATGTACAGTTCCAATCATAATATAACAAACTGTGTCCTATAATTTATAAAAGATTTTGTTGGTAGAAATTTTACTTGCTTTCTGTTGAAAAGATCAAAAATTGAATAAAATTCAACTTACCTTTTAGGCGGAAATTTTTCTTAACCAGACAAACGTGGGCTAATCCGAGTGTGATCCCGACAGTCCTAGTACATTCGTGCCCAACAAAGGAACGTTAATCAAACTAGCCACCCACCGTGTTATTCGTTCGCAGTGAAGAGTGACTCCTAGTTCATTATCTAGACGGTGAGTTAACCACGACTCCGATTGCACAACGGTGACAGCTGATAGATCAATGATCGCTGCTGTGAGCTCTATCGGCTTCAACCAATCTCGCGGTATGATATCAATTATTTGTTGCTGCTTTTAGAGCAACAACCAAAAAATACTAGAGGCGCCACTTTTCAATAAAAGCACTTAACTTTTTTTTAAAGAAAACTACACACGTTCCGGATCTTGGTTTGACTCGGCGCTTTGCCAGATATTTTATTTTCTTGTTTTGTTTTCATTGATTGCTTGTTGTGCTCTGTTTGACGTTATGTTATTCAACGCATCACTTTCAATTTTTTTTTCGCTCTTCGATGCTCCGATGCATTCACTCGATGCAATCGTTAAACTACAATTTGCATTAATTTTTTTTCTACGAATTTGTATCCATTGATGAGCTAGGGGCACTAACATAAATCAAAACAAAACCTTTTAACAACTTCCAATCGGAGTTCCTCGTAATGTATGGAATCACACGCACAAAGGCTCCTACACAGTTGCACAAATTGTGGGTTTGTTTTGTTGTTGTTTACATCGGTCGAGGGGCCTTCTGGAGGCTAGCTAACACGCACACACTGGCACAATTCGTTTGCCAGACAGAAGACAGAACTTTAATCCTGCAGGAATGTGTGCGTACTTCGATTCTCCAGTCTAGGGATGTCCAGAGAGAACATCAAAGAAAGCGGTACTTTTGGCAAATTGCAGAGAACAAACCGGTACACCAAAGTAAAGAGAAGGACCAAGAGAACGCCCTACAGAGAGCCGTCGACGGAACACGCAAACGGGAATCAGGCCCTTCACCTTTTCCTTTTGCTTTCCTACTTCCAAATGGATGCCTTGTTGGGAGTGGCATATGTGTTGGTGTCTCCTGTCCTAGCCAAGTAGGATTTTTCTCCAGGCCAAGTTGGAAAAGACGAGACACTCCTTGGCCGATGTAATTTTGAATGAAAATTTTTACCCTGTTACGGTAAAACTTACCGTTACAATTACTTCCGGTTTCTTGTCTTTTAAAATCAAACTTTAACAGCTAACCGCACCTTCAAGAGGCTAACTTCAACTTCACCACCTTAAAAGCTGTCTGGAAGAATCGTCCAATGCCCGGGAATCGATTTTCAACACCACCTAAGAACAGTCCCAAAAGTGATCATCTCCATTATTTAAAACCGAACCAACTAACGAGCACGCATTTTTGACGCTCATCCAACAACCATGATCATGTAACCGGGAAGCACTGAGTTTGTTTTTCAATCCTTTCTTAAACGGATCACCAATAATTAAGCACTTCAATCACTCAACAACCCATTGGCTTAACCGAAGCAGGCCTTTCACAATGGGGGGAAAAGTTTCAGTCACAGGAGAAAAACCGCCCGATTCGATAGCCCAATGAAAGTCTACTCTTGCATCCGACTGGCACGGTGCTTAGCGACACAAGATCGTTCCCGAGGAACAGCTCACATAAGACTGCGAGAAAGTTTGCAGCCAGTTTCTGCGGTTGGCTCGCTCAATTTTTGCACAACACCAATACTCTAAAGTTGAGTGCACAGCGCTCCCACATGTGTGAGTGATATTGTGCTGGAAAGTTTATTTCAAGCAAACATCTGCCAGATGTTGGACAAAAGCAGTTGATGTAGCTCAATATTTTACGTCGATTTTGCTCTTTTTGGTTCTGTTCAAATCTTGATCAGAATCCAAGAATTTTTGTTAAGGTGGTCTGAACTGTCAAATCACAAAACAATGCTGCATAATTCTACCCCCGCTCTCCATTCAACTTTTTTGACCAGCCAGCTCGGTTTGGTTTCTCGACTTTTTTTTGGTCAAATTCAATCTAACTTATTCAAAGCTCCTTGCCGGAAACAAGTTACACGGAAACCTCTCGAAATGGTTTCTCATTACATTTTAACTTACGAATAAGGGTGGGCCTGAGAAGTTTTCGACTTACCAAACACCTATTTTACAATTTTTTGTATTTTTCT
This sequence comes from Uranotaenia lowii, assembly GCF_029784155.1. Lineage (NCBI taxonomy): Eukaryota > Metazoa > Arthropoda > Insecta > Diptera > Culicidae > Uranotaenia > Uranotaenia lowii. The sequence goes on from NC_073693.1 coordinate 39,940,351, forward strand.
GTCAGTTATAAAGTATAGTTCAGTTCAGGTTATGGATATGTATTTACGCGGGCGAAATATGACGCAAATGAACGATAAACAGCGAAAACTCCGGATTGAAAAAAAATGTCATACTTTCCACCAGGAGTCCCAAGCTGTTGGACAGACGATAACGCGAGTAAAAATACTGACATCTAGTGGACAGTAGAAGAACCATATTCGACTACAAACGAATTAGGGCATACTCACTGCCCCATTAACTTTAAACTATTACAACTTTTTATGATGATACATTCTGTTCAAAATTTCTATTAAATAAGAATTGAACACACTAAAATGTGTTGAAATTTACCATTTTTAAAATAATCTGTGACTAGAGATCTACGAAAATTTCACTTAATGGAGTTCTTTCATTACTCATTCAAACAGACAGAACTGCAGTTCGTTCGCACTGCAATTGTTTTCCTCTTGTGGGGCGAACCACGCAAGGCCTACTATTGTGTGGTGGTAGCTATACAATTCTATCTTGATCTACCACTGCAATGTAGTAGACCAATGAGGAACAAAAAAATGAAATGTGATGAAAAGTTTTTCAAGTTAAAATTAACCTTCATTCAACATCTTTCATCTTATTCTAATCTTCTATCCGTCTATAATGTTTCAATTCTTAAATATTCGTTCTCGAAAAATATAAAATTTCACCGATATAGCCGATAAAATAATTTCATAATTACGGTGATTAACTCTTCATTTTTAAAAAGTTTATAAAAATCTTTAAAGCCGTATTTCTCGATTCGTTGTTTCTACATATGGGGCAGATTTGCCGGCAAGCGACAGCTTGGTTGAAAATAAAATTTTAAGTTAATAATGATATCCAACATAAAGGGCAACAAAAAAAATCCTTTTTGATATAATGTCAAAGTGAGTTTAAAAATAAGTTTTCATCCATCCAGGAAATTCGATAAAGGAGATTTGGTTTCGGATTCCACCTCTTCGGAAGGACGTTTGCGGAGCTGACTGGCATCCCAAGCAACCAAAAGTTTGGATAACTTTCCTCTATCAGATTTGATCAGCTTCAAAAAGCACTTTTATAAACAACACAAAAAATTGAAAAAAAATCTTTTTCGCTCCTTCAATGCCTTGTCAAGTCTGCTACTAATTTGATTCATATTAATCGACCATACTTGTTACTAATTGACATCTAAATAACACGTTTTCACCAAGCCTCGAACCCGAGCTCGCCACTTAAATCGAGCACCATACTTGCTGCTCTATATGAACATCAGTCGTCCAATTGCACCCATGGACCCAGAGTAGCATACTGGGGGGACTCGGTCGCTCGCCGTGCCTTGGAATGCAATCCGTAAAAAGGATTTACCAACGATTTTACTTGATGTGATGATTTTCTTTAAAACGACTTTCCAGTTCTTAATATCTACTTTATTCCCTCTTTCAAGTTGTTAAAAAGTTCTTCCGGAACTAAATGTGTACTTCATATAGTCGTTTCCCATTAATGATGTGTTTATTTATGCAAACGCGTGTTGAAGTTCAAAACAAGTAGATTTAAGCCTTTAAATCTACTTCAAAGTTCCTATATTGCGAAGTTGCTTTTGAACGCCCGTTGGTACTAATTAAAAACTTTCAAGTTTACAAAGCAGTACAAAAAAGATTTTTTACGAACTATTGAGTTGCACAAAAAGACTTGCAACCCTTTGATAGCTACTTGATGTTGAAAAAATGAGAAATACGTAACAAGTAGATTGTTTTTCTTCATACCAACTTTAAAGTTCCCAGAAAGTAGAAACAGAAACCAAAACAGTAAAAGCCATTTTTGAGTTTTGGTTGAACTTAATAAAGAATGAAGTTCCATGGACCTCGAAATAGCATTTTCAACAGCAAAAATTTACCACGGAACTTTTGTACAACTCTATGTGAACTTATGAGTTCGTTCTTTAAGTAATATCCGAACTTTTGGTTGCTTGGGATGGGACCTGATGAGACGTTGGGATTCTTGAATCTGAACGATGTAATTCACATTGCCAATCCCCTCGATGACCATTTCGGCTTTCCAGAAATGTGAAATGTTGCGACTTAATTGAAGATCGATTTAAACTGAATAGACCATAGATCAAAAGGTCTATCTATATTCAATGCCGATTGCACTATTATTTCACAAAGTTTGAGCATTCTAACATTTGTATGGGTTGAGATACAGTAATTCTACGAAAATCGGACTTTTACCATTCAAACTGCAATATCTCAGAAACTATGCTACGCTTTTTATTGAAATTTCGCAGAGTGATTGTTGAAATATTAAGTTAGCATGTCTGAAGTTTTTGAAAAGTTCTATCCATGGAATCAAAAGTTATACGAGGTACAAAATTTCAGGCATGAACCTTAAAATGCGATTTCTATAGAATTTTGGACGAATGTTTCCACAGGTCAATCATATTCTTTGTTCAACAACCAGTGAATCTCACATTCTGTTTTCATACATCGAAGAGGTGTAGTCGTAGTGTCCCGTTTCTCCATCGAAAATTTTTTAATTCGATTCATTTAGTGAGATTGTGAAAACGTTAAATCCGCGAGTTTTTACACGGTTCACTGAGATATCGAGGACTAACCTACCTGGCAGCCTGCTGAATCCGGAATTACACTACCGTCGCGCAGCTGGGAATTTCTTGGAGACTCGACTGATTCGTGCCTGGATTGCCGTGACCGAGGATCCAAAGAGGATTTGATTCAAGACGACTCACCAAGCTTGACACAGCACGTACTCCGATCTTGACGGCGAAACAGTTCGGACGGAGTTTTGTGGATACGGACGATACGGACCGAGACGAAACCACGTGGCGGCCGGCCATTGTTTATATTTGGAATCTGGTCCATCGCTTACACCGAAACAAATCGTTGAATACGAATTACAAGTTTGTACTTTTTCTTTTTTCACTTTACTTACACTATCTTTTTCTCTTTATTGTAATTTTGACATTTAAGTGCTTCGTTCATATTTTCAAAACGGAAGGCATTAGTGTCTCCGTTAGAAAATATGAACGAAGGCGGGGGGTTTAACCCTTCATCTATGGATGAAGAAGGGTTGACTTATGAGAATGAGGAGCATTTGGAGGATTCGGATGAGTCTGGTCCCTCAAATGCAAGTCACACTCAGATTGATAATTCCTCATCATCCATTGCGGAGAGTAGAACAACCCGACTCCGACAATACGTAGAAAGCTCAGATTTCTCTGGCCCTTGGGTGGTTTTCATCCGGCCCAAAAAAGATGGTAAGCACCTTACCCAAGCAACCAAAAGTTCTAATATCACTTAAGGAACGAACTAATAAGTTCAAATATTGCTGTACAAAAGTTCTGTGGAACTTTTTTGCTGTTCAAAATGCTTTTTCGAGGTCCATGGAACTTCATTCTTTATCAAGTTCAACCAATACTCAAAAAAAGCTTTAAGGTACTGTTTTGGTTTCTGTTTCTACTTTTTGGGAACTTTAAAGTTTGTATGAAGAAAAACAATCTACTTCTTACGTACTTCTCATTTTTTTCAAAATCAAGTAGCTATCAAAGGGTTGCAGTCTTTTTGTACAGCTCAATAGTTCGTAAAAAGTTTCTGTTGTACTATTTTGTAAACTTGAAAGTTTTTTATTAGTTCCAACGGTCGTTCAAAAGCAACTTCGAATTATAGAAACTTTGAAGTAGATTTAAAGGCTAAAATCTACTTTTTTCGAACTTCAACACGTGTTTGCATAAATAAACACATCGTTACTTGGGAAACAACTATATGAAGTACACATTAAGTTCCGGAAGAACTTTTTAACAGCTTCAAAGTGGGAATTATGTAGAAATAAAGAACCTGAAAGTCGTTTTAAAGAAAATCATCACATCGAGTAAAATCGTTGCCTACTCATGATGTTCATATAGGGCAACAAGTATGGATCTCAACTTTCAAGCGGTGAGCTCGGGTTCGAGGCTTGGTAAGAACATGTTTTTTAAATGTAATGTGAGTTAGTAACAAATATAGTTGATTAATATGAATCAAAATAGCCGACTTGAGAAGGCAATTGAAGGAGCGGAAGAGTAATTTTTTCGATTTTTTATGCTGCTTATAAAGTGGATTTTGAAGCTGGTTAGAAGTTGTTTGACGATTTATGCGAACTTTTTGTCAACTTTAAAGTTCGTTTAACTACTTAAAAATTGAGCTGAAAAGAAGTTATATTAGCATACTCGATTAAGTTGATCAAACCTGATAGAGGAATGTTATCCGAACTTTTGGTTGCTTGGGTAATGTAGTTCAGATCACGAAAGATCTGGCAAGGTGGTCCTCTGTATCCAGCGTAACTAAGGTGCGGCCAAACAAGCTGCGCGTCGTTGTGGGCAACCGGAAGGCCGCAAATGAAATTGTTACTAGCAATTTCATAAATTTAGAGTATCGCGTCTACATTCCGTCTCGGGACGTAGAAATCGAGGGCGTGATCTCAGAAATGAGTCTGAAGGAAGAATACGTTAAGTCCAACGGCGTTGGTAAGTTTAGGAACCTCGATTCGACTTCGGTCGAAATCCTGGATTGCCGCCAACTCCAAACTACCACCGTCGTAAACGGAGTTAAAAAGTACTCGCCTTCAGCCTCATTCCGAGTGACCTTTGCAGGTACCGCCCTCCCTCACTACGTCTTGATTGACGGAGTGTTGAGGCTTCCTGTGCGGCTCTTCGTGCCTCGCGTAATGGAATGTAAGAATTGCATTAAATTGGGGCACACTGCGTCGCACTACTGTAACAAGCAACGGTGTCCCCAATGCGGGGAGAATCATGGGGTTGGAGCGTGCTCAGCAATTGAACACAAATGTGTCTTTTGCGGGGGCTCACCCCATGATACCTCCTCGTGCGAGGCATTTAAGAGTCGCTGGGATAGTCAAAAGCGCTCATTAAAGGAACGATCAAAACGTTCCTATGCCGCCATCTTGAAGAGCGCGGCGCCTCCGATCCAACCTAAGTCCACAAATATTTTTTCAGTGTTGCCAGTTGACATTGAAGATAATGAATCCACTGATCAAGACCAACCAGTTATTTTTGTAGCAAACTCCCGGAAACGCGCAAAACCTGCTTCTAAGAACCCCAGGGTTCCAAAAAAAATCCCAACCATTAGCTCTCCAATAAGCGTAAGGCGAAAACCGACTACATCTTTAAAAGAAAAAAATGTTCCTCCAGGATTCTCCATGAATTTTGCACCCCAAAATAAACCAGAAATTCCGACGACTTCTAAGACCCCAAAAACTAATGTAAATTTGTCAGAACCAACAGTTCAATCGGGACTATTCAAGTTGTCTGACATTTTGAATGGTGTTTTCACGTTTTTCAACGCATCAGAATCGATCAGGGGCATTGTAACCTCAATGCTACCTGTAGTAAAGACATTTTTAAAGCAATTGATGCAAACTTGGCCCCTTCTTTCAGTGTTTATCTCTCTCGATGGCTAATTTACGCCCAGAGGTCGGAGATATCACTGTTTTACAGTGGAATTGTCGTAGTCTCATTCCTAAAATGGATCCGTTCAAATTTCTTCTTCATGAAACTAGTTGCGACATTTTTGCCCTTTCTAAAACATGGCTTTCTTCTCAATCAAACATCTCATTCCACGATTTTAACATTATCCGTCTGGATCGCAACGATTCTTATGGAGGGGTGCTTTTGGGGATCAATAAGCGCCACTCCTTTTATAGAATCCACCTCCCTTTATCAGGAGGAATTGAAGCTGTTGCATGTCATATAACTATAAGAGGTAAGGACTTATGCGTTGTCAGTTTGTACTGGCCTCATAGAGTGGCAGTGGATCGAAATCACCTAGAGGACCTGTGCTCAGTGCTTCCTGAGCCAAGGTTGATCCTGGGTGACTTCAATTCACATGGAACTGTCTGGGGAGAACAAACAGACGATTGTCGTTCTACTCTTATTTATGACATTTGTGACAGTTTCAATTTAACAATTTTGAACACGGGTGAAAAAACACGGGTACCTAAACCTCCTGCAAGACAAAGCGCAATTGACCTCTCACTCTGCTCAAATTCACTATCATTGGATTGCCAGTGGAAGGTAATCCCTGATCCCAATGGTAGTGATCATTTGCCTATCAAAATTACAATCTCCAATGGGGTCAGCTCTTCGAATTCTACGAATATGACATATGACCTTACAAGACACATCGACTGGAAAAAGTACTCGGACGAAATAACAACAGCCATCGATTCTATGAATGTTTTGCCTCCTTTAGAGGAGTACCACTTTCTTTCACGTTTGATACATGAAAGTGCACTTTGCGCACAAACAAAACCCATCCCAGATTCATCAGTTCCTCGTAGGCCTCCAAACCCATGGTGGGACCAGCAGTGTTCCAAGCTTTATAAGGACAAATCAAAAGCATTCAAAGATTTTCGGAAATATGGAACTCTCGTCCTTTTTGATGCTTATGTTACCCTTGAAAATCAGTTAAAAAATTAATCAAAGGGAAAAAGAAGGCGTATTGGCGGAATTTTGTGGGCGATTTATCACGGGAAACTTCCTTGAGTACCTTATGGAAAGTGGCACGAAGCATGCGCAATCGATCATCTACAAATGAAAGTGAAGAATATACACATAGATGGATATTAAACTTCGCACGGAAAGTCTGCCCAGATTCTACACCTGTACAAAAAATAATCCGGAATGTGCCTCCAGATAGGTGTGGTCTGGATTCCAGCTTTTCGATGGTCGAATTTTCACTTGCCCTCCTCTCTTGTAACAATTCAGCTCCGGGAATTGATGAAATCAAATTCAACTTGTTGAAAAACCTTCCGGACGCCGCCAAATTTCGCTTGTTGAATTTATTTAATCAATTTTTGGAAAACAACATTGTTCCCCAAGAATGGAGACAAGTGAGAGTTATCGCTATCCAAAAGCCTGGAAAACCAGCGTCCGATGCGAATTCGTACCGTCCAATAGCGATGTTGTCTTGTATACGCAAATTGATGGAGAAAATGATTTTGTTTCGTTTGGATAAATGGGTAGAAGCAAATGGCCTCCTTTCAGATACTCAATTTGGGTTTCGAAGGGGCAAAGGGACAAACGATTGTCTTGCTTTGCTGTCTTCAGAGATACAAATGGCGTACGCAAAACGTGAGCAAATGGCTTCAGTGTTTCTAGACATAAAGGGAGCTTTTGATGCAGTCTCAATAGAGGTGTTGTCAGACAAGTTGCATTCCAGAGGTCTGCCTCCTCTATTGAACAACATCTTATACAGCTTGCTTTGTGAGAAACATTTGAACTTTGCTCACGGAGATATTGCAGTTAGAAGAACCTCTTACATGGGCCTCCCACAAGGTTCATGTTTGAGCCCACTTTTGTATAACTTTTACGTAAGTGACATCGACAGTTGTATCTCTGAAGGCTGCACTCTAAGACAACTTGCAGATGACGGCGTGGTGTCTGTCACAGGATCTACTGAGTCTCATCTGCACAGACCTTTACAAGATACTTTAGACAGATTGTCTTCCTGGGCTTTGAGGCTTGGGATTGAGTTTTCCCCTCAGAAAACGGAGATGGTTGTTTTCTCTAAGAAACATAGACCAGCTCAACCTAAGCTTCAACTCCTGGGCAGAACGATCACTCAATCGAGGTGTTTTAAGTATCTTGGGGTTTGGTTTGATTCCAAGTGTACCTGGAGGGCCCATATTGAGTATCTGAAAGGAAAATGCCAACAAAGAATCAATTTTCTCCGATCAATCACTGGCACCTGGTGGGGAGCCCATCCAGAAGATCTTTTAAAATTGTATCGAACAACCATTCTCTCAGTGATGGAATATGGTAGCTTCTGTTTTCAGTCAGCTGCCAAATCTCACCTCATCAAACTCGAGCGTATCCAATACCGTTGTCTTCGCATCGCTTTGGGCAGTATGCCAACAACGCATAACATGAGTCTCGAAGTTTTGGCAGGAATACTCCCACTAAAAGATCGATTCAATTTATTATCACTCCGGTTCCTCATCAGGTGTGAGGTCATGAACCCATTGGTGATTGTAAATTTTGAAAAGCTTCTTGAGCAAAATTTTCATACCAGATTTATGTCTATATACCATGTCCTCATGTCAATGCAGGTAAACCCTTCTTCGTATTCTCCAGCTCGTATTTGTAGCCTAGACTACGATGATTCTTCTGTCCAGTTTGATTTGTCTATGCAGCAGGAAATTTGTGGAATCCCGGATCCACATCGTCCACTTCTGATTCCAAGAATTTTCGAAGCTAAATATAGACACGTCGATCCTGATAAAATGTTCTTTACTGATGGATCACTTATAGAGGAATCAACAGGATTTGGAGTGTTCAACGAAATATCTAGCGCCTCTTACAGCCTTGAGTCACTATGCTCTGTATACATAGCAGAGTTAGCAGCAATTCATTGGGCTTTGGACAGTATCGCTTCAAGGCCAGTTGGGCACTACTTTATTGTAACGGATAGTCTGAGCTCTGTTGAAGCAATGCGCTCGATAAAACCGGGAAAGCACTCGCCGTACTTCCTCGAGAAGATACGGGATATATTGAGTGCTCTTACAAGATGTCGCTTTATCATCACCTTTGTTTGGGTTCCCTCTCATTGCTCGATACAGGGTAATGAGAAGGCAGACTCTCTGGCAAAGGTGGGAGCGATGGAAGGCGACACGTATCCACGTGAAATCGTCTTCAACGAATTTTACTTTTTGGTTCGAAGAAACTCTCTTGTCAACTGGCAGCGCAAATGGGACGAGGATGAGGATGGTCGGTGGCTCCACTCGATTATCCCAAAGGTAAGCCTTAAACCCTGGTTTAATAGATTGGACCTGAGTCGGGATTTTATTCGTATATTTTCCCGTCTCATGTCCAATCATTGTTCCTTAGATGCGGTACTCTATCGTTTTGACATTGCTAGCAGCAATTTGTGTGGTTGCGGCCAAGGTTACCATGACATCGAGCATATTGTTTGGTCGTGTGAGGTCCACCTTATCGCCAGAACGAATTTTATAGACTCCCTTCGGGCCCGAGGAAAGCCACCCAACGTTCCGGTGAGAGATGTGCTGGCTATGCTTGACTTGGACTACATGTTCGAAATATATCTTTTCCTTAAAGCTATCGATCTTCGCCTATGAATCTTTTTATTTTCATGTTTCCCTTTCTATCTCTCTTTTCCTCAAAAATAAAAGTGTTAAGCTAAGAAATAAATTGTTAAAAAAAACGAGTTTGGCTCCTTAAAGCCTTAAGGTATGAGCCGTTTCAAATAAAGGATTTACAAAAAAAAAAAAAAAAAACCAGTGAATCTATTTCAATCAAAAACTCAAAACAATATGATAAGATTCTGATTTCAAAACACAAATGGATAATTTATTCCATTTTTTCTTTTCTTTATTGCTTTTGTCAGACATTTTTTGACTGATTTGTAGATGGAAGTGACATTGTTCGTATGAATCGTCTAAAATTCTATAGAAATCCATCTTCAGGTTCATGACTAAAATATTGTACCTCGCGTAACTTTTGATCCCATCATTAGAACTTTTCAAAAACTTCAGACATACTAACTTTATACTTCAACAATCATTCTGTAAAATTTCAATAAAAAGCGTAGAGTAGTTTCTGAGATATTGCAGTTTGAAAGGTCCGATTGTCGTAGAATTACTGTATCTCAGGCCACACTAATGGCGTATTTTTTTTTTGATTCCGGATTTGGCTCTGGAACCGTCAGAATAAAAAAGCGAGTTTAGGGTTTCGAGTTATTCCATACGTAGGTGTGCGTGAGAACGAGCGCAATGTTTACATGCAGCTG